>NW_027222814.1:0-145393 GCF_030179905.1 Drosophila bipectinata | reverse complement strand
CGAGGATTCATTATCCGAGTCTTTGACCGGACTTTCGGCGAAACGTTTTCTGGCGCGTGGCATGTTGATTGAATTTCACAACTCGACTGCCTGTTTAATTCATGTCGATCCCTTTTCAATTCCTTCTCACCCTCCAATACACACGCACAGTGTGGTGAGTTATGACGAACACTATCTGTCTCACTCATGCCCACGGCCAGACTACGTTGACAGAATTATGTATCTGCCTCGCACGAAAGAAAGGGGAACCACAAAGAAATAAAACAAATGTGTACCAACAAATAATCGTTATAATTTGAATGTTTAAATTATTCTGCGACACGGCCTTCCTGACCTATCTCACGTCCTCGTGAGTTTACAATATAAAGGTTTTACAAAATATTCTCTTATTATTATTATTATTATTTTCCTTTTAATACATATTCAAATTCAAGCAGGTTTCGCAAAAATACATTTTTCTTCTTAAATAAAAATTGAACAAATTATTTCTTACTCTTATACAACGTTTGCCATGAGATTCAGATTACCACCAACTTAAATTCAAACAATTAAAATTATTCAGCCTTTTCTTTCATAAGGCGATCATATTCTTCATTTCATTTACAAAAATCATGCCAACAACTAGCACACAGTCATTAACAAAATAAACTGGCCAGCCAATAAACAAGTTAATTTAGCCCACAGCTTATATCCAGACAAACCGGCCATCACAAATAGCTCACAGTTTAGTTTATAAGCCGGCCAAATAACTGACGTCCGATCATTACCAAAATTTCAATATTAATGCAGCAAATGGAGAACCACATAACTCGGGCGCTCACCTCTACAGAAAGTCATGAAATATGGAACCGATCCGGAAAGGTCTTTATTCTATTTCAAGATCACAGCCCTCGCCGGCTTGATCTGTGGCATCTTCATCACTGACTTCATCATTCAGTTCTGTGATTTCTTCATCATCACACTCATCATCCAACTCTGTGGTAATCCCCTTCTCAGGCATACGCCTCAAAAATTCGTGAGAATATTTATAGGTTCTATTATTAGTTAGTGCCTTAAGTTTATACCGATCTCCTTCCAATATTTCGGTTACTAAAAACGGTCCTCTAAACTTAGGGTCTAATTTTGTCTGATGTCGCTCTTCGTTCTTAAGCAAAACGTGATCACCAACTTTATGTCTTACAATAGTAGCCTTATCTTTATCAAATCTAGCCTTATCATAATTGGCGTTCTTTTCCATGTTTTGCTTAGCCATTTCTCTAACTTTATCAATATCAACATCGTTCTTATTTTCAACAACAGGTACGAGACCAAACGGCCTTGCTTCTTTGCCAATAAGTAGTTCTAAAGGGCTAACCTTAGTCACTCTATTGGGCGTACAATTAAGAGCCAGTTGAATTTCGCATAAAGCATCTTGCCATGACCCCTGACCTGTCTCAACCGCTGTTAGCATGGACTTTAGAGTACTCATAACTCGCTCTACTTGGCCATTGGCCCGACTAGCACCTGTGGCGATCAGATGCAAATCTATCTTTTGAACCGAACAGAAATCACGGAATGCTGTGCTTGAAAAACTACGTCCCTGATCTGCGATCAGACGAGAGGGTACGCCGAACAATGATATTTGTGATCTTAATGCCCTAATACAGCTCTCGGTGTCTAGCCTCGATGTATGAGATAAAAAGACAAACTTCGTGAAGGCGTCTATTGACACGATTATGTATTCCTTCTGTTCATTTTTACCACTAAGCTTCCCTGTGATGTCGATGTGGACTGTATGCCACGGGATGTTAACCTTTGGTATGGGATGCAATTCCGCTTGTACCCTACCAGATGGGGGCTTTGACAATCTGCATGTAATACAGTTGTCGACAAATTTGCGAACGTATTTGGACATCTTGTCAAACCAATAGTATTCGTACATTTTCTCAAGGGTTTTTTCCCAACCAAGGTGCATAATTGACTCGTGCACGTTGCTTACAGCTGACCACCTAAATGGCTTTGGGATGATAGGGAGACAACGAGTCTTTCCGTTTCTTTGAATTTTCCTATACAGCGTTCCTGCCCTTAACTCGAACGTTTTGGCCAAATCCTCAGAAAGATCATCGTTACGCAATTTAGAAACAATAGACGACGTTTCTACGTCTCGTTGCTGCTCAGCTAACAACCATTTGTCAGTAATCTCTGTTAAATTTATATGTTTTTCCACTGTACCTTTTGACTGGATGCGATCTTTTGATATGGGATTTCGAGACAGAAAATCTACGTGAGCCATTCGTTCGCCTGGCCTATACTGAATGTCAAACTCAAAAGATTGCATGTACGACCACCACCTATGGACTCTTGGAGTCAGTTCCGCTTTTGTGCGAGATGCCTTGAGAGAATTGCAATCGGTAAAAACGATAAAATGTCGACCATGCAAGTAATGGCGAAAATGCTTAATAGAATTGAAAACTGCAAGTGTTTCCAACTCATACGAGTGATAACGCGATTCCGCTGACGAAGTCCGTTTACTAAAGTATTCGATAACTCGTGGCTTGTTTTCGATTTTGTGCAACAAAATTGCGCCATAGCCATCGGCACTCGCATCTGTATGAAGCTCAATAGGAAATTGTGGATCGAAAATAGTAAGAACAGGTTCACTAGTCAGGATTGAAATTACCTTCTGTCGTATTTGCTCGTGCTCTAATTCCCATGAAAATGACATGCTTTTTGAAGTTAGAGCATAGAGTGGTTTCAGTAACTGTGAAAACTTGGGTACAAACTGACGAAAATACGAGACCAGTCCAATAAATTGTCTCAGTTGAGTCACAGATTGCGGAGGCGGTAAATCTGTAAGAGCTTGTATTTTTCTAGGATTCGGTCGAATTTCACCTGCTCTAACTTCGAAGCCCAAATATTCTACACAAGATTTAAGAAAGGAGCATTTTTAATGTTGAAAGAAAATCCTGCTTCGACGAGTGCTTGTAGAGTTATTTTTAGCCTGTCGAAAGCTTCCTCCTTTGTGCGTGCAACTATCATTACATCGTCCATATAAACGATGGCATATGTATGAGTCAGATCGCCTAGGGCACGATTAATGGCCCTCTGGAATACAGAAGGCGCATTTTTAAGCCCAAAAGGCATAGCCAAGTATTCATACTGCCCTTCTGGGGTTACAAACGCTGTCCGTTCAATAGAGCTTGGATGTATTGGGATCTGATGGAAGCCACTCGCCATGTCAATGCACGTGAAAAACCTAGCACCACTCAACCTAGCTATCTGGTCAGATATAAGTGGCAATGGGTACTTGTCGGAAACGGTATTGGCATTAAGCTCACGATAATCAACACACAGACGGTCTGTACCATTTTTCTTGCGGACAAGTAACATCGGACTCGCGAAAGGAGAGGAACTGTGTCTTATTATGTTTGCTTCCAACAGCTCTTGAATGGAATGTCTAACCTTTTCTTTTTCTTCCACACTCAATCGATAAGGGCGTCTCTGAACCGTCTTATTCTGATCAATCAAGCGAATCTCTAACTGTCCCGTAGTCACGCGACTCTGTGGTATACCGTTTATAAAAGAATTTGAATACCCCTGTAATATTGAGAGCAGTTTGTCTTTATCCTGTCCATGTAAATCGGTATCGACTACCAGCCAGGTCAGGAGTGCATTCGGAGACTACGACAGGTAATACAGACTTTTCGTTAAACATAGTAAGCGCGCTTGATGTAATTGTCACGCCGATGCCCTGGCTCAAAATTTCCCGGCCAATCAGAGCGTCGTATTTGATATGATTGTCTAAAACTACGTGAAACAAGATTTCGAAAGAACGCTCACAAATTAAAACATTCGCCAATATCTGTAAAGTGCTGCAAACAGAGTTGCCACCTATACCCCTCAATGTCACTACGTTGTTTATTCTAGTGCCGGATAATCTCAGTGATGCAGTCTCTTTGATGAGTGAACATTCGGCTCCGGAGTCGAAGTAAAATTGGAACGACTCACCAAACTGCCGCAACGTTCCTAAGGGCTCAAGTACTGTGCATATGTTTACGTCTTTGATGGTATTGCTCTTCATCGGCGGACGCTCCTGACGATCTGGGCACACAGTAGATACATGTCCAGCTTTTCCACATTTATAGCAGATCACGGATGATCGATCTTTTGCTCCAAATTGTTGATTACGGGGCTGCTGACGCTGAGTTGCCTCTTTATTAAAGCGACATTCCGCCTTCTTGTGTCCGGGTTTGCCACAATTATGACACGTGATGTGAGACATAGTCCTGACTCTTTTTCCTTGGGGTGCTGATAAGTTGTCACTCGAATGCTGGTTCTGTCTAGTGTCGAACGAAAAGGCTTTGAGTTCCTGATGCAGCTCGTTTCTGGTTTTGATATCCGTCGTAAAACCAAACGGCGCAATCGTTTGTCTATCCCAGCTGCATGTGCCAACGTAACGGATACTGCAATCTGCTCGACGCTAAGTGACTTCCAGCGGGCCATAAGTGATGTGACCATTCTGCTTCCATACAGCGACAAGCACTCTCCTTCGTTTGGGCGTGCATTTAGCAAATTCATAACGGTTGCGGCCAAAGTCTCCGTTCCAGAAAAATATTGCAAAAATAATTCTCGGAACTGCGTCCACGTAATGCCGGGAAAACATGTCTGCGAGAGCCAGTGAGATGCGGTGCCTTCCAGTGATTTGCTGAGGGACATTATAAGAGCGCTGCCCACTAGCTGGTCTTCGGACAAGATGTAGTCGACCGTTGAACACCAGGAGAGAGCGTCTGATCCTGCACGATCAGGGTTGAACTTTGGCAGAACAATGTTTTTGGCATCTTTTGGTTCATTTTGAGAGCACTGCACTTGTTTTATTAGCTCAGCGAAATTACGATTTTGCATCGCCAAAATTGACAAAAGATTTGCATCATCGGCTGGAGGCGGAGGTAATCCCACTTCTGATGACGAGGATTCATTATCCGAGTCTTTGACCGGACTTTCGGCGAAACGTTTTCTGGCGCGTGGCATGTTGATTGAATTTCACAACTCGACTGCCTGTTTAATTCATGTCGATCCCTTTTCAATTCCTTCTCACCCTCCAATACACACGCACAGTGTGGTGAGTTATGACGAACACTATCTGTCTCACTCATGCCCACGGCCAGACTACGTTGACAGAATTATGTATCTGCCTCGCACGAAAGAAAGGGGAACCACAAAGAAATAAAACAAATGTGTACCAACAAATAATCGTTATAATTTGAATGTTTAAATTATTCTGCGACATATGTATTTATATTGTATTTATATTTATTTATTTTATATTCATATTGTATTTATCAAACTCCTATTGTCAAGGTTCACTTAAAAATTTAATTATTTTCCCTAACTGAGGACAGATTGTAAATAAAACTTTAAAATGTTACAACAACAAAAATTCAGAAACAACAAATAAATATTAATAACTCCTAATTTAATAAAAATGAAAAAATTAAGCTATTCTAAATTTTCTTATAAACTTATAAACTATAAACTATAAACTCAAGTTGTCGATCGCATTATCTAAGTGTGTTGAGTTTAGGCGAACAAGGATTATATTTTCTAATGTGTCGTGGCTTAAACGATTTCACGACTGTACATCACATTAATACAAATTTGCATTTATGAATAGCATTAAAATTTTAGTTATATATTTACATGAGTCGTTCTTTGCCCGAATAAAAATATCAGAATTATTTTATATCCGTTGGTTATTCTTTATTAGACCATTGGAAAAAGACTAATTGTATGTTACAGAATTGGTTAGAATGAAACCTCGGTTTGCGTCTTAGAATTTACTGTTAGTGCATTACGCAAGTGTTAGTGGTGACGCAATAGCAAGTGGATGATGCGATCGCCACTTCTTTGTTTATGTTTACATAATTCGGTCTAATTAGATTTTGCGATCTTATTGGATTTTTACGTTTATGGAATTATGTCATTGTTGACGTTCGGACTTAATCAATTTTCTTCGTTTGTTTGCATTGCGGGATCTCGAGCTTCTGTATCGTTTTTAATCAAAGCCGAAATTGGCGATTCTGTTTATTTGTGAACGGTTTCGTTCTTTGAACTGGTGGCCGTTGAGAAACCGCAGTGCAGACACGTCACTCCCCATCACTTAGACAAAATCGTATGGTTATTTATGTGATTTTGGGGTATATTTTTGGTATTTCTTGTAACTCTTGTGAGTCTATTGTTGGGTCGTCACCTTTTGTGTTATTGTATTTTATAAGTATTCTTTTAGGTATTTCCTTAAATTTATACAGTAGGTACAGTGATATACTTAATATTAAGAGACCCAGTGTTACAATTACAATTATTTTGTAAATCTGGTTTTCTTTATTTTGTTCAAAAATATTTCTTTTGCTTGTATGTATTATATTGGGTCTAATTTGGTGACATTATTTCTTGTGTATATGCTTTGTATGTAGTCAGAATTATAATTACTAATGGATAAATCATTAATTGCAATTGAGCAATTGTGTATTTTGCTCATATTGTTTCCTTCAATTACAATTTCATTCTTAATACAATTTTGATTTAGTATAGTTTTTGACAAATTCCATGTAACTATGATATTTGGTTCGACATAATTAATTTGGGTAGTTAAGAGCGTTTTTGTGTACCTGCAACAAGTATCTGTTTGATTAATGAGCCCTAAAAGACATGTGCAACAGTTTTTTGGTTTCTTTGTTATACAAACTATTTCTGTATACGTAATATTTGTTTTGGGTGTTATCTTGTAATATTTTATTATTTTCATCTGGATAAGGTAATGTTTCGTATACGGGAAGGTTCTTTATTTCTCTGGGTATGTGGGATATGATTACAATTTCGTTTGAATCTGACCTAAGCCAAGTTGAGGTTTTTATGTTCAGAAGTATCTCAGAATTAATGTTTGTCAAGTAGTCGTGTTTTAATAACTTTGGATTGAATATTCCTAATCTTGCTAACTGGATTCCCATTTCCAGGTCTTCAATGTATTCTGGGAAATGTTCTAAATTAAAAATCAATGATTCAATAATTTTTCGTTTTCGTTGTATTTGAGTTGCTTGTTTATTATATCGATGCCTTTGTTAACTGTATCGATTATATTATTTAGTTCGTTTACCTGTGCACTGTTTTGAGTGTTTACATTGATTTTTCTTCTAATTCTTCTTTACCATTATTATCCAATGTTCCAAAAAGATATTTTTGAGCTGTTCCTACAAAATTAGCTAATCCTTTTTGTTTCTCCTAACCCTTGTAACCCATTCATTTCTCTTTGTAGTTTTTCAATTAAATATTTAATCTGTATTATTTCCTTAAAGCCAAACGCTTCTGATAGAAAATTTTTGTAAGTATCTTCCGTTTTTGTAATATTAATTGTGAGACAATGGTATTCAAAACTATCTGGGATGTTGATTGTGTCGCCCATAAATAACAAATAGCCATTGTATGATTTTATAGGGCTAATTTCTATAAATTGGCTGTTACACATTGGCATCATTATTATTAACGTTGATATCAGAAAGATGAAAGTCAAAGCACTGGGTCTTGATCTGGGTCCTCCTGCATATATTTACTTTTATTAACTTTCTTTTGCCTCTGGAAGTTTGTTTTATAATGTTTTATTTTTGACCTCGTTAGTTTCCTCAAAATGATAATTATCTATTTGTACTTTCCTGTCTTTTTATAAGGATTGTATATTTTCTCGTGAATTATGGGAGCCTTTCTAAATTTGGTATTTACCTCGAAATGTTGTCGTTTTTCATTAAGTTGTTCTATTTTAGCTTCTTTTATAATTTGGCTATTATATGCAGGGGTACCTGCATAAATGAAAATATCAGCTGGGGTTCTACCTGTTGCATTGTGTTTTATTTTATGATTGTAAGTATACAGTATTACTTCCATTTTCATAAGTTTATTTTCCGGATTGTCGCTGGTCTCGATCACACTTATTTTTCGTTAATTGTTTTGTGTAATTTTTCTACATCTGATACTCCATTTTTACTTGGTGCATTAGAGTATAAATCAATACAAGTTAGGTTATTTTGATTTTTGATCATGTAAATATCTGCGACGTAAATTTCCCTACAAAATTCTGTTTCTGGAGTGGTTTTTAATAAAAGCGATGTTTTTCTATGTTCGGTTTTTCCTTGGTTACAAACATTACACTCATTATTTAAATTCTGAATTAAATTCTTACCATTACCATTACCATTTTTACCATTTTTCAATTTCTGGGTGCAATAGTTTTTCGTGGTTGCTAACAATAATTTTTTAAATTCAGCGAAAGTTTTTATGTCCTGTAATTTAATTACTGCTCTTACAATTTTTGTAGTAGTGTTCATAACCTGTTTAAAAGTTTCTTGAATAATTTCAAAATCAGAGTCGTGTTCGATGTAAAGTGCACTTGACTTGGTACAAAAGTGTTTTATTAATATTTGCTTAGCTTTTTCGATGTTTAATTCATTAACCATTATTTTAATCTTGATTTTCTTAAAATAATTTTCACTTTCTTCACCTTCTTTATTGCTCCGAATCATTTCTAACTGTCTTGCGAAATGATTGAATGGTTTTTCAGTCATTGTTAATAAATTTTCATTATCTTCTTCAGCGCTGTGTGCTGTTGCTTTGTTACTGCCATAGTATACTTCGTTAATTTTCATTCTTGACAATGCATCGGCTACGTGATTTTGATTTCCTTCTAAATATTTTATTTCGAAGTCATATTCTCCTAACCTTATCTTCCATCTTTGCAATTTCATATTAGGTTCTTTGACATTGTTTAGCCAGACTAACGGCTTATGGTCATTTAATATCTCAAATCTTCTTCCGAATAAATAGGGTCTTAAGGTTTTTGTTGCCCATACTAAGGTTTTTGTTGCCCATAATAATTCTTTTTCAATTGTACTATAGTTTTCTTCATGTTCATTTAGAGTCCTACTAATGTAACTGATTGGTTTGTTATCCTGAAAAGAACTGCTCCTATTGCTAAGTTGTTAGCATCAGTAGTTAATTGAAACCTTTTTCCAAAATCTGGACAAATCAGTATGGGATCGTTTATGTCAAGTTGTTTTAATTTATTGAATGCTGCAATAAATGTACCATCTTTGAATGTCACTTTAGAACCAGCTTTTAAACATTTAGTTAAAGGTTTTGAAATGTCTGCGAAATATGGAATGAATTTTCTGTAATAACCGCAAAGACCAAGAAATGATTTTATTTCTTTTTGAGTTTTGGGAATTGGAAATTTATTGATTGCCTTAACCTTTTCAGGATTTGGCATTACACCGTTTGGTCCAACTATGTGTCCCACAAATTCTGTTTCTTTTTCAAAATTCACATTTGTCTAGACAAAATACATATTTTTAGATTAGCGTTTTTAAGTTTTTCAAAAACAATTTTCAATGAAGTTAGGTGTTCGTCAAGGGATATACCCTTGCAGCTAAAACCGGATATATATTGCAAACATCGGATATAGTTGGCCAATCCTTATGATTACATCATAATAAAACCAATCAATTACAATAAAAATCGAAAAAAAGTCCCAAGCTTCTATCTTCAAAAATACAAAAGTTGATATTTCTACCAAATACCATTTCCGATCGTTCAGTTATATGGCAGCTATAGGATATAGTCGGCCGATCCTTATGAAATTTGGCATGTCGTATTATTTTGCCAAAATTAGCTCTCATGTCAATTTTGAACTTTCTAACTCTAAAAACACCAAAGTTATACCATTTCCGATCAATCAGTTATATGGCAGCTATAGGATATAGTCGGCCGATCCCGGCCGTTCCGACTTATATACTGCGTGCAAAGGAAAGAAGGGTGTGTGCAAAGTTTCAAGATAGCTTTAAAACTGAGAGACTAGTTTGCGTAGAAACAGACAGACGGACAGACGGACAGACGGACATGCTCATATCAACTCAGGAGGTGATCCTGATCAAGAATATATATACTTTATAGGGTCGGAGATGTCTCCTTCACTGCGTTGCACACTTTTGGACAAAATTATAATACCCTCTGCAAGGGTATAAAAATTATATCGTCCAAGTATACAAGGCAATGCTTGTTTATTAATTCACGAAGGACATTGTTTATGCATCGCTGAAAAGTTGCAGGTGCATTTTTTAATCCAAACGGCATTCGTGTGTACTCGTAGTGTCCGTTCCTTGCGGAAAAAGCTGTTTTGTTTATGGAATTTTGGTCCATTTCGATCAGGTGGAAACCTTTAACCAAATCAATGGTGGTAAAATATTGACACCGTCCTAGCTTGCCTAGTATTTCGCTTGCCTAGTATTGGGAATGGGAAATTTATCACTAATAGTGATCTCATTTAAGCCCCTATAGTCTACTACAAGTCTAAATTTTTGTTTGCCTGAAGCATCTTTCTTTTTGGTACTACCCACAATGGACTGCAATAAGGTGATTGGCTGTGCCTAATTATTCCTTGCTTGAACATATCCTGTATTTGAGGCTCAACTTCTTTTCAAATAAAAAGGATACCTATACGGGTTTTTATAAATCGCATTTTTATGATGAGTTTTTATTTCATGCTTAACAACATTCGTAAAGTTCAAATTTTCACCATAACGATATTGAATGCATTTATATTGGTTAATTAATTTTAATAATTTAACTTTTTCTTCTTATTTAAGTGTTCTAAGCGATTTTTCCTCCTGCTAATTCATTTTGAACAGCATAATTTATTTCATCAGTATAATTTTTAGATTTTAGCAATGCCTTAAAATCATTTATTTGTGTTGGATTTTTCAAACTAATGCTTTTGTGAAAAAATGCGCCCACTAATAGTAGTGCGATTATTTAAATAGCCTGGTTTGCCTCTAGTAACTTTCGTCCTAATAGAATGTCATAATTGGAAGAAAAGTCGTGAATATAAAATATTTGTTCTTGAGTAAATAAACTATTAGGTGCAACTTTTACAAATACATTTAGTTCACAATGACCTGTCATAGTGCGTATAATAATTTTTAAGTTTTTCAAAAACAATTTTCAATGAAGTTAGGTGTTCGTCAAGGGACGTAGAGAAAAAATTATATCGTCCAAGTATACAAGGCAATGCTTGTTTCTTCTTTATGTATGCTCCCGTTGAGAAAATTCTTTTCATTAAGTTAATGGATGAACCGGTATCGACGAGGCAACGATAATTTTGATTATTTATAGTTATTTCTGTGTATGTAATTGGTCCGAGGCTTGCATTGGAAAATTTTCATTTTTATTATAAACATCTTCTTTGTACTCCTTCTTTTGTTGATTTTCGTCTACTTGCATTCTTGATTGTCCATTATTACTTTCTCTGACTCTCTTTTGTGGTTGGTTGGGTACTGAGCCCGATCGTCCACCTGGCTGTTGGCTTTAATTCATTGTATTATTTCTTCGAAACTATTTTGGTCAAAAGTATTATTTCTGTTATTCGATTGGAACCTATAATTTTGTGAAACCATTCTTTGGGGTTGGTTGGGGTGAGGTTGAATTGAAAGAGTTGGGCCAGGATTAAATTTTTGGGTGTTGTACAAATTAGTGTAAGGGTAGGGGTTATGTGTATAATTTGTTTGTTGATGCTTTTGAATTTTGTTAACATTGATGTTATAATGTTTTAAATTTTCATTTTCTTCGTATAGCCCTTCTTGCTGAGCCGCTTGTTTCAGCTTAAGTACTGTTGTAATATCGCTTCTTGCTAATGTCATAAAAATTCTGTCAGGAAATTTTCGTGGTATAAGGTTTGTTGTAGTCTTAAACATTGCTTCTGTGTACGATATTAATTCATTTGGATTTCCCTCAAGTTCTAATTTGTTGCTTATAACTAACTGCTGAAGCTCGATCTCGTTACAACATTTTCTTAGATTACCTTGAAAATTAGTATTGTATAATCGCCTTAATAGTTCCTCCACAGGTGTTTGCGTTTTGTACTCGTCGATTAGGGCTGCTCTAAGATCTGGCCAGTTGTTGACTTGTAGAATTTGCAGAATCCTCTGGGCATCACCGGTGATTTGAAGTTGAATTGCTCCAAATATACCGCTTGTCTATCGATCATTGGTTGTAGGATACAGAAGCAAAAGGTAATTAACTCTTCTGACAAAGGTTCCAAGGGTAGATGGATCTCTTTCAAACGTTGGAATATTCCGGATTTGGGACAAAAGTTGATTTAAATTTTGCTTCGTCAATGGGTTGGGTGCCACACCAATTTGTGGTTGCCCTTGAGCTGGTGGTTGTTGGTCCATTTTGTTGTTTAGTTAAATTCCACTCAACTTTATTACTGACCGAATTGAATTTATTCAGTAGTCGATTGAACTTTAATTTATTATAATATTTGTTCAGTGCCTTTAATTTGCACTTAGGTTCTTTTGCGGATCTCTTAGATACACTTCCGAGCTAGTCGAATAAATTGCTTACTTGTAGGCAATTCCACGCGCTGATCTGGATAGTAGTTAAGAAATATCCTTTTAATTGATCAGTAAGCTCCCGACTTTGTTTTATCGCAAGGATATTTTTTTAAGAGATCCTACCGACTGCGCCGTTTACATGAGTCGTTCTTTGCCCGAATAAAAATATCAGATTTATTGTATATCCGTTGGTTATTCTTTATTAGAGCGTTGGAAAAAACTAACTGTATGGTGCAGGAGTGGTTAGAATGAAACCGGGGTTTGCGGCTTAGAATTTACTGTTAGTGCATTAGGTGACGCAATAGCAAGTGGATGATGCGATCGCCACTTCTTTGTTTATGTTTATAGAATTCGGTCTTATTAGATTTTGCGATCTTATTGGATTTTTACGTTTATGGAATTATGTCATTGTTGACGTTCGGACTTAATCAATTTTCTTCGTTTGTTTGCATTGCGGGATCTCGAGCTTCTGTATCGTTTTTAATCAAAGCCGAAATTGGCGATTCTGTTTATTTGTGAACGGTTTCGTTCTCAACTGGTGGCCGTTGAGAAGTCGCAGTGCAGACACGTCACTATATATATGTTCCTTAGATATCGAATAAGGTTATGAATAAGACACTTAATAAGACACTGAATATGACAAAACATTTACAATGTACACTGTATGTGCAATGTACAGTGTGTTTTGAATAAAACTATAGAATCACTTTATTGTTTGAAACTGCGTATAATTTTTAACTATTTGCCACCTGCTACTATTTGCCAACAAGAAAGGAAAGCTAACTTTGGGCAAATGCAAAGTTTATATAACCTTGCAGTTAAAACCGGATATATATCGCAAACATCGGATATAGTTGACCGATCCTTATAAGAATATCATAATAAAACCAATTCATTACAATAAAATATCTAAAAAAAGTCTTAAGCTTCTATCTTCAAAAATACCAAAGTTTGTATTTCTACCAAATACCATTTCGGATCAATCAGTTATATGACAGCTATAAGATATAGTCGACCGATCGTTATGAAATTTGGTAGGGTTATCTGACCAAAAATATAATCTGTACTAAGTTCCATCTTTCTATCTTCAAAAACACGAAAGTTGGGTCATTTCCGATCGTTCAGTTATATGGCAGCTATAGGATATAGTCGGCAGGTCCTTTTGAAATTTGGCATGTCGTAATATTTTTCAAAAATAGCCTTTCTGTAAAGTTTGAACTCTCTAACTTTAAAAACACCAAAGTTATACCATTTCCGATTAATTAGTTATATGGCAGCTATAGGATATAGTCGGCCGATTCCAGTCAATCCGACTTATATTTTACTACCTAGTTCGCGTAGAAACAGACAGACAGATGGACATGCTCATATCAACTCAGGAGGTGATCCTGATCAAGAATATATATACTTTATAGAGTCGGAGATGTCTCCTTCACTGCGTTGCACACTTTTGATCAAAATTATAATACTCTCTGCAAGGGTATAATTATGATCGCTCTCCCTAGGCAGATACCTGTATCTGCCCCTAGTCATAGCAGCATGTCTCAACCGATTGGTGAGACGCAAATGCCGTTTTACGATCACGCAGGCGGGCTTAGAGGCGTTCTCAAAACTTAAGAACGCAATGTGTCCGGTTTTGCAGAGTCCGGATTTTGGGAAACCTTTCTACATCCACTGCGACGCAAGCAGTTATGGGATCGGTGGAGTATTGGTTCAGAAGATGGAAGGAAAGAAAGGGGACGAGTACCGATTGCCTTCGTTTCGAAGAAATTGAGCAAGGCCCAACGGAACTATTCCGTTATGGAACAGGAATGCCTGGCAGCTATTGTTTGTATTAAGCGGTTCAGACCTTACGTAGAGGGACACAGATTTACGGTGATTACAGATCACGCATCGTTAGGGTGGCTCATGGCACAACCAGTTCCGGAGACGGTGTTCTTGGACAAAGGGTAGTTTAAAGGCCGAAGCGTTAGGGCGAAGAATGCTAATGCGGGAAAATCGGGTGACGCAGATTTTTACGGCGATCCATTCGCCGCAGGCCAATGCATCTGAAAGGGTGAATAAGATAAGATCCTACGTGAGAGAAGACCAAAGGACTTGGGATGAACACCTCAATGAGATCTGCTGCGCAGATCCTAAGTCCATTCCGGTACGGGCCCCGTATTATTTAGAGTCCGGGCAACAGTTTGTGGGATTGGGAGGATCGTACAAGCTCATGAGGAAGCTAGGGCTCGCTCGCAATTAGGTACGGGCCCAGGCTCAGAAGGCTTTAGCGAAGCAAAAGGAGAAGAATGAAAGGCGGTACAATCCACGGTCCAGAGAGGTATCCAGAAGGACAATAGAAATTCCTTAGGAACTTCAAACAAACCAATTTCGCGGCGGGTCACAATGCTATGCTTGGCCCAAGATACGTTAAGGCGAGAGTTCGTAAGAGAACGGGTAATTCAAACTACGAGCTAGAGGACATGCAGGGACGAGCAATGGGTACTTACCACGCCAAAGAATTAAAACAATAGGCTACGCCTCCGTGGCTTAGCTAAACAGAATCGTGTGAGACCCTGTTCTAGCTCTTGCGAAAGGGGGCATTTTGTAACGACGGCGTTAGATCGGCGTAGGTGGCAACCCCGGGAGGGGAAATGGCAACGTAGGTGAGAGCCTTTTGCCGTAGTAGGACCGTAGCAAGGCGTTAGGCGTTGCCAATGTCCGGGGGTCTGGCAATCGGTGTAAAACAGTTATTGGAAGCTGGAAACTAGTCGTAGGAATCCGCGTGGAAATAGCATTTTCTTTGCATTTCTGGCGCGATCAAAAAAAGTTCATCCAGGAAACAAGCAGAAATATTTACATGAAAAGCGCACAAGCATGGTGGAAAACAAGCCCATTCGGAGATCACCAACGGTAAGTGTGTTAGGTTAGGTCAGGCTCGATCGGGTCTGATATATTCTTTTGGCTCTTTAGATCAGAGGGTACAAGGGCCTGGTACAAGGAGTACTGGTCTTTGGTAAAGAGAGAAGTTGGAGTTGAAATCGAGACGGTGCGCGGCGCAAAACCGCCCACGAGGCGTAGCCGCGTGGGATCGCCGAGAGGATAGGGTTCCTTCAAGAGAGCCTGGCCGGAGCAGTCGTCGGAGTCGGAAAAGGTTTCGTTGGAGAAGCCGCTAGGTGTGGTCCGAGGCAGCCAAACTCGGGAGCTAGACTCGGAGCGTTCGTGGCGCTTATAAGGGACGCTCCGCCGCAGAGGAGGGAGCGAAGTCAGTCTATCTGGTGGCCTCGTGGTGCCCCGTAGAAACGTGTGGAGTTGGTGAGCGGAGGGTTCCGTTCAAAATAAAGGTTTCTATTGGCTAGCTGAGTAAATATTTTGTTTTGTGAACGGGTTGGCGAAAGCTTTCCCGGAATATTATTCCTTTCCAGCTTCGAGCTCGTGGAAGCGCTTCAACCAGCTCGACGCGGATGAAAAAGGTGATTTAATCCTAATTTTATACGAAGCCAATTGAAGCGACACGGAATATTCCGGTCATTGATCTACCGCATCGACCGATTCCCGGCCGAAGGGGGTCCACCAGGTGAACGTTTGCCCTCACCTTGAGACCGCGAGCGATCCGATAGAGCAGAAGCCCGATCCTGAAATGAAATAAGGGCATCGCCAAACCGGGCATATGCAATGTTATCCCGTGGACAAAGTCGGCCGAGTTCTTGTAGAAAATCGCGCAGATACGTAGCGATATCGCGTGCGCTAGGCGCAGATACCCTTTCACCATGGAGCGGTGTAAAGGGGCTTAGGGAGTAATTTTTCTTTAAAGCGTAAAGAAAAAGATAAATGAAATTAAGTAATGTTCGATAATTTCCTAATGTAAGCTAGCTTTAAGAATTATCCCATTGAACTTCATCACGCCTGTACCACTATTCTAAGTTTCTCATTTTCATTTGTTTAACCTAGAATCTAATTTGTAGGTACATAAGTCGAGAGAGAAAACTGTTTTTTAGCTAAATAAGGGGAAGTAGGGATGGGGATATAGTAGACATTTAAGTAAACTTTAACCTAATATACATGAACTTATAATGAAGTAAAAGAAAAATAATTCGCCTCGCTTAATTCGCCACCGCCTTGCCGCTGAACCACCCCCCCACCTTTTGCGTGCTCGGGGATCTTGAGGATCCAGATTAAATCTGTTTTGGGGGACTATGTAAGGCCTTCGCAGTTCGTGAGGCCGTCCACGCATTCTATTAGTGATATAATTTATGATCTTCGAGGCAAGTATCAGGGAGAGAGGGGCCCGATAAGACATACCCATTAACCGATGAGACCTAGCTGGCAACCGCGTGCAACCCTCTTTACTCACCCGATGATCCAGAGATGCCACCTCATAAGGTTGACTGTTCGTAACAGTAATAATTATAATAAATTGTTTCTATATTGTATATATAGTTGTTGACTCGCGGTGCCTGTGAACAGCTGGGACGGGCGACGAAGAGCGTTAGAGGGGAGTTGCTTGAGCTATCTCCCTAACAGATCAGAATGAGGAGCAAAGCAGAAAGAAGAAGAAAAAAAAGGCAGCGTGTATTGGCGGTAAGCAAATTAAAAGATGGCGAAGTTTGGTTTCAGGTTAGTAGAGATCGGAGTTGTGGTAGTCGAAGAGAGAGCATTTGTTAGCGTATCTTCAGACTTAGAAAGTAAAATAGGAAAGGATGAATCCGGCAGAGGCAGAGAAGGGGGCAGCGAAACCCATGAAGATGCCCATCTGCACGTTATGTAACAAAGAAATGGCAACTGGCAGAGCCAGGACCAAGTGCGGGCACGAGTTCCTCAAGACATCCATAACAACACATGCCAAGTCGAAGTCCTTATTCCCGACGTGCTTTGTGCACGTAGTTTGCTTTGAGAAAGTCCAAGCGTCAAGTGACACGGCCGCGGCGAGTACGAGCCAGCAGACTCGCTGGCCAGGCTTACCCTGCGGGACTAGCCAATCAGGCTCTCAGGCAGAAACTTTAGGAAGCACAGCGGAGCTCCATTCAATTGTGTCCCAATCAGTGAGCACCATGCAGGCGACATTACTGGAACAGCTGTCGGCACAGGTGGACAGACTATTCCACCAAAGAGAGCATCCAGAGTGGAAGAAGTGAGAGCTGGAGTCCACAAACAATTCAGTGGGATTTACGATAATGAAATGGCGATTCAAGATAAAAGGTACAGTTTTAGGAATGGGATAAGGCAACAGGCGGAAGAAAGCCTAGCGTAAAGATCAGATAAGTTGGGAAACATTATAAACAACTGGAAGATTCGGTTTAGCGGACATCCAGAGGGGATGACTGTCGTTAATTTCATCTATCGGATAGAAGCATTGACCCACCAAACACAGGTTAGTAATTTCTCAGCTCTGTGCGGCAATAAGAGATCAAAACCAACGCGAAAGAGAGGATTTTGATTCATTTTACGGGGCGGTAGAGCAACTGATGGATGGGCTGAGTATTCCCTTGAGCGAAGCCACCCTAGTAGAAATGGTTAGAAGAAATCTCAGGTCCGAGATCCGCCACGAGTTCCTGAATGTGTCGATACGTTCGATAGGCCACTTAAGAGAAGTTTGCAGGCGTCGTGAATGATGCTTAGAGGAGGTGAGACGAGATAGCAGCGCGTCAAAGCCAGATTGGATAAAGAAGGCCTATGGGGAAACACAGAGACAAGAAGACAAAGGCTCGCGTAGGGGCCATGCTTCCAGCAAAACTGTAGCGGAATTAGGCAGTGATCTGGAATGAGAAGAGGCCCAAGATTTTACGGACAAAGAAGCAGTCGCAGTGAAGGCTGGGCCTCTTCTGTGGGAATTGCAGGAAAGAGGGTCACAGGTATCACGACTGCGCAGGAAAGCGAAAGGTCTTCTGTTTGGGATGCGATTCATCAGCGCATTCCGTCAGGCTTTAACAAGGACAAGTAGGAGAGAAGAAAGAGAGTGGCACGGAGGGTAGTGAGTGGAAGGAAGAGAGCGACACCGAGCATCACGAAGGAGAGCATGGTAAGAGCAAGGCAGACTTCAAGCGGAAAGGAACAACAGTAAGCACGGATGATGGTCAACGACAACAGGTTGTGGGACAGCTGACGACGGATGTGGATTTCAAAGGCCTAAGTAAGACTCATACCTTTTACCTGGATTTTTGGAAGAGTTTCAAACTTTTTCACTCGAAGTTTCGGGTCGGCGAAATTTCGGTAAGACAGGAGTTGTCCGAAACACTAGTTTTCCGACGGTGATAGAGCTATTTCCATCTTTTGTTAAGCTAGGCTTGGGCAAGACCCATTTGATTAGCCATAGAAACGACGTCGGGGAGAGGAAAGCGGTGAAACAGAGGCATTAGCCGGTGTCTCCAGCAGTAGAGAAGCTGCTCTACGGAGAGGTTGCAAGGATGGTAATGCTAGGGGTGATCGAAGAATCACAAAGGGGCGATCGCCCCCCCAGCTTCTGAAAAAAGTTGCTTCACTTAAATGCGTCCGACTCCTCAGGAAACGCGTGAACGGAGTGAACTGGCGTGAACTTCGGAAACCTGCGTGTTACAGCGAGTCAGCCGTCCTTCCTTGCCCCATTTCTTTCTTGTATATACCTCCTCCGATCTCTTCGCCCGCGTGATTGGCAAGAAAAAGCAGGGCAAGCACTTGGGGAAAAAGAAGGGCGTTCAACGTGACGTATACACGTTGCTAAGTTCAAGATGCTTTAACTTTTGAATCACGTCGAAACGACGTTACTAACCAAGGTTGATTGATTAACCAAGTAACAACGCGCATATCGCAAATGGCTTATTATCTAAAATGTACCATCTGAAAATATAAAATGATAATAAAGTATCGTTTAACGATTCATCAATGTTTCAAATACATAATTTCACAATAATTGAACTTGTACGCAAAAAAATTGACTCTCAGCAGACAAATTAATTGAAATTAACTCTGAGTCGCTTCAACGTTGGTTTCCAAGTTGAATTGACAAGAGATGACAGCTAAAACCAATTGCTACTTCGAAATGAAAATGTCGGGACTGGCACCAGTGTTTGCATTTACTACTCCGTAACAGCGAGATGCATAGAAATATGGCTCTGCTATTGCTACCGCTGTCACTTTTCCGAGAGCGGGAGCGGAGCCGTAGCAGAAAAATGAAAATTGTCTGCTCTGCTCTGCTCCGAGCTTTAAGAGCGAGAAGTTTAAAGCTATAGCTATAGCAATAGCAGAAAAAACAAGAAAGGAAAGCTAACTTCGGGCGGAGCCGAAGTTGATATACCCTTGCAGTTAAAACCGGATATATATCGCAAACATCGGATATAGTTGGCCGATCCTTATGAAATTTGGTATGTTGGATGAAGTGACCAAAAATAGAATCTGTACCAAGTTCTAGCTTTCTATCTTCAAAAACACAAAAGTTGGGTCAATTCCGATCTTTTCCGATCAGTTATATGACAGCTATAGGATATAGTCGGCCGATCCTTATATATAATAAACAATTTTGTTTTGTGTTGTTTGGTTTTTCTTTTCGTCTTTAAAATGTTAGTAATAAAATTGAAAACAAAATTGGTTTTAAATTTAATGAAAATTATATTTTTTTTGTAAGCATTATAAATTAAAAAAAAGTCAAACATTACACTAATATAAAACTGCTTATTTTTTTTATTTCAAACATCGATGAAACATCGATGTTTTTCGCCAAAGCGGTTAATGGAAGCTGGAAGCTAGACGTGTTGGAACAGCTTTTTTTGCATTTCTGGCGCGGTTCAAGAAGGGTTATCCAGTAAAGGAGCAAATTTTTACAGGAAAAGCGCACGAGCGATTTGGAGATTGAGCCCACTCGGAGATCACCAAATTTTAGCAACAGGTGACAAGCCGCAGCTTGTTGGCAGACACGCCAAAGGGTCGGCCTGGTACAAGGTGTGCAGGTTTTTCGTGAAAAGAGAAGTTGGAGTCCAGCGAGGTTCCCGGCGGACGCTCCACCGCAGAGAAAGGAGCGAAGTCGGTCTATCTGGTGGCCTCTTGGTGCCCCGTAGGAACGTGTGGAGTTGGTGAGCGGAGGGTTCCGTTCTTAATAAAGGCTTATTTTGGCTGGCTGAGTAAATAGTTTATTTTGTGAAAGCGAAAGCTTTCCCGGAATATTATTCCTTTCCAGCCTTGAGAAAGTAGAAGCGCTTCAACCAGCTCGTCGCGGATGAAAGGGGTGAGTCAACACTATTTGTATCAAACCACCAAAGAAACGATTGCCCTCACCTTGAGACCGTGAGTGAGCCGTTAGAGCAAAAGGCCGATCCTGAAATGAAATAAGAGCGTCACCGAACCAAGATTATGCAATGTTAGCCCGAGGCAAAAAGAAAAAGATACATTAATAAGTAACGATGAAAAGAAGTAAATAGATAGTTTCCTAATTTAAGCTAGCTTTAGGAACTACTCCATTGGATTTTAGAGCGCTAGCATCACTGTTTTAAGTTTCACTTTTTTTATTTGTTTAACCTAGCAACTAATAAGTATATAAGTCAAGAGAGAAAGCTGAGTTGTTAGCAAAAGTAAGGGGAAGTAGGGAAGGGGATACGGTAGATGTTTAAGCACACTTTAACCTAATAAACCTGGATTTTATAATGAAGTTTTTATACCCTTGCAGAGGGTATTATAATTTTGTACAAAAGTGTGCAAAGCAGTGAAGGAGACATCTCCGACCCTATAAAGTATATATATTCTTGATCAGGATCACCTCCTGAGTTGATATGAGCATGTCCGTCTGTCCGTCTGTCCGTCTGTCTGTTTCTACGCAAACTAGTCTCTCAGTTTTAAAGCTATCGACTTGAAACTTTGCACACACCCTTCTTTCCTTTGCACGCAGTATATAAGTCGGAACGGCCGGGATCGGGCGACTATATCCTATAGCTGCCATATAACTGATTGATCGGAAATGGTTTAACTTTGGTGTTTTTAGAGTTAGATAGTTCAAATTTGACATGAGAGCTATTTTTGGCAAAATATTACGACATGCCAAATTTCATAAGGATCGGCTGACTATATCTTATAGCTGCCATATAACTGAACGATCGGAAATGACCCAATTTTCGTGTTTTTGAAGATAGAAAACTGGAACTTGGTACACATTCTATATTTGGTCAGTTAATCCGATCTACCAAATTTCATAACGATGTGTTGACAATATCTTATAGCTGACATATAACTGTACGATCGGAAATGGTTTTTGGTAGAAATATGAACTTTCATATTTTTGAAGATAGAAGCTTGGGACTTTTTTTTAGATTTTTTATTGTAATTAATTGGTTTTATTATGATGTAATCATAAGGATCGGCCAACTATATCCGATGTTTGCGATATATATCCGGTTTTAGCTGCAAGGGTATATCAACTTCGGCTCCGCCCGAAGTTAGCTTTGCTTTCTTGTTTTTTTTTAACGTTGCTTTTATTTCTTGAATCTTCTCTTTGCGAGACTAACAAGAGGTGTATCAAATCTTATATTTTTAACTTAACTAACAATCATTTTGGCTGATACGGAGTAAGACGGCCCTAAAAATCGATTGCTGGGTTGGGAGGTCGTTGCGTCTAAGGCGGGATACGCTAGAAACCCGAGTCAATTCCCGAGCGAGAAAATTTGGGTGCGAAGACAGTTTTTCTTTGTATGACTCTTTTTGCTTCTGGATTTCGTCTTTCACTGCGAGGATGCCCAGATCCCGGTGGATGTTTTCGTTGCGAACATACCAAGGTGACCCTGTAATAGTTCTCAAGATTTTTGATTGTGCTCGCTGTATGATGTCTATGTTGCTGCTGCTCGCGTTCCCCCACAGCTGGGAGCCATACGTCCAGATTGGCTTTAGGACTGAATTGTACAGTAGTAAACTTGTAGTCCAGGCACAGTGGCGATCGTGAGTTTATGATCCAGTGGAGGCTGCTGGCTTTCTGTTTTATGTTGTATGTTGGCAAATACGTTTTAATTTTGTGCATGGGTTCGATGAGCCAAACTCGTTCGAAAGCTTGAGATACGTCGAGGAAAATAGCGCTGCAGTATTCTCGCTGTTCGAAGGCTGAGCGTATTTCGGATGTTAAACTGTTCACTTGTTCGATGGTTCCATGGTTTCTTCGGAAGCCAAATTGGTGTGCCGGGATAATATTGCAAGCTTCCAGATGTATTTTGCATAATATTGCAACTCGTATTATGCCAATTAACAAGCATTTTTCAAATAATTTAGACAAACAAGATAGAAGGCTTATTGGTCTGTATGATGACGGAATTGTGTGGTCTTTTTCAGGCTTCGGTATCATTATAATGATGGATTTCTCCCACTTTTTTGGGAAATAGCCAAGATTAATGATTCCATTAAATAGTTTGCAGACGACCTCTATAGCGCCACCACCGGGAGCCTTTTTTGGTTTTAGCCCTCTTATGACTTTTTCGATTTCGTTCGTCCGGAATGAAGGTGCGGCTGGCTGAGGGGAGGAATCTGGCTGAATTACCGGCAGGAGAAATGAATTTGAGGATGGATTTGTCTCGAAGACACTTTGAAGATATGTGGCGAATGTTTCAGCTCGGTCTTCGTCGCTGCGAGCCCAGCATCCCGAAGAGTTTCTTATCGGGGTGGTCGTTTCAATTGGGGCGCTAAGACTTGGGTGGGCCCTCCACAAGTGGTACTTTGTGCTTGTTGGCGAGAGATTCTGGATGTACCTCAGCTGTGCATTTTCTTCCTGTTGGTGAAGAGCCTGGTCGAGTGATTGGGTTGATTCCTTAAGGCGTTGCTTTGAAGCTGGTGATCTGCTGTTTTGCCAATGACTACGCGTGCGCTTCTTTTCTCGCATGAGTTGTACGATTTGCTGATTAGATTTGAAGTATTTGTTTCGGTCTACATCTTTCCCATGAGGAGTACAGATTTTAGCTGCCGCAACGAGTACTTCTTCCAGGGCGCTCATAGTGTAGTCGATGTCCGATTCCATGTTAAATTCACTCATTCACTAAATGCCCGATTCTATGTGAGCACTCACGTACTTTTTGTATTTTACCCAGTTCGTTTCCGGCGTCGTCAGGCTGAAGGGGGGTTCGGTTATTTCTGGGCTTTAAAGAAGCGTTAGAAGCACAGGCGAGTGGTCTGATGATAAGTCCGAGACTGCTTTGGCACCTAGTAGGTTGCGAGGTATGTAGTTTGTCACTGCCAAATTAATAAGGTCTGGGAGCTTTCGTGAATCTGTTGGCCAGTATGTGAGACTTCCAGGGAAAACGTAGTTCAGTTTATTTTTCACATTTATAATTGCATTGTACAATTGTCTTCCTTTGGGAGTCACTAGACGTGATCCCCAGTGTGTATGTTTGGCGTTGTAGTCTCCTGCGGCTATGAATCGATCCCCAAGTGAATTGTAGAAGTCCATTAATTGTCCTTCCGAGATTGAAAAACGAGGAGGGCAGTAAACGGCAGCGATTGAAAGAATTCCGTTGCTTGACTGAATTTGTATCGATGTGGCCTGCAAGAAGTTTGTTGCAAACCTTTTGTGAAAATGGTGTTTAATGCGTTTTCTGATTTGAACCCCAGTTCCGCCGTGGTTTTTCCCATCTGGATGATCTGTGCGATAGATTGTGTAGCCTCTTATATGAAAGTTGTATTTGCTTGTAAGATGCGTTTCCACCAGTAGCATAACGTCAATATGGTTTTCGGTCAAGAATTGTGACAATTCTAGTTTATGCCGTGAGACACCATTGGCGTTCCACATTGATATTCGTAGCGCCTGCATAAATTATTTAGACTGTTGTGCTACGAGCATATACGAGCTGTATAACCATGTTCTGGTTTTGAACAAGCGTCAGGTCCATTTCAGGTAAGCTCCATTTGTTGGAAGGTAAGCATCATAGTTTCCGTTTTGCTGTGTGGCTGTTCTGGGGCCTGTTGAGCGCTTTGAGAGTTAGGCTGAATTGGAATTTCCCTTCCAGATCGTAGAGCATCGGCATAGGAAAAGCCGTTGGTGGTGTTTAGTGGACCGAATGAGGATCTCGCAGCTTTGGCGAAGAAGCCGTCTGGCATAGTTTTTGACGCAATGTACGCATTCTGTGGATTTTGGTTGCGCGTTGCGGTGCTTGACGCATGCGACTCTTTAACTCCTTATACACCATACATCCTCTATAGTTTGCCGTATGGTTGCCTCCGCAGTTTTCACATTTCTTCACGGTACTGTCCTTGTTTGTAGTGCAGTAAGCGGACTTGTGGGCGTCCCCGCAGACTAAACAGACAGCCCGAAGTGTGCAGTAGGCACTTGTAGGCCCTTACTGCTTTTCAGCTGTACAGTGTCCAGATATTTGGACACGATTCGGAAGTGCTCTTCAGTCTTGGTTTGCACCTTTGTTTCATGGATATTCCCTTTGATAAGCGATAACATGAAAGTTGTCACCGTTTCCGATCAACGTCTCAATTTTGTTTACCAGGGCACTCGAGCTTTTCTTCCTAATATAGATTGGAGGGGGCTTGGGTTTTTTGCGGTGTCTTGGGCTGGTTGGTTTTCCTCAACCTCCGCCAGTAGGGCAAATCTGTTAGTAGTGGATCTGTCTGGTTCCTTATCAATCTTCAGGTCACGGCTAATTTTTATTTCATTGCCTGCCGGATTACTCTGCGGGCTAAGCTTGCGCTTAATTTGGATGTAGCGATCCATTCCAGTCTGTGTGGCCGTGGCCGCTTGGGCACTTTCCGAAGTTGTTGTTTTTGTAATCGCTGTAGTCGTTGACGTCGCGGTACTTTGAGTTGCAGTGGTTGTCGCTGTGATTGCAGACATTGTAGCACTGCTAATTGTTGTTGCGAAATTTGTTTCCGATAGTGGAGGGGGGGTTTTACACTGCGAACTCCATGACGCGGGAGTCGGAGTGAGCAGAGCGGGTGAGCAAGATCGTGCCCAAGATCATGAGATCGTGAGCTCATTGCGTGGCACTTATTTTTTTTTAAACAATGCACTATTTTTGGTTTTGCACATCACAACTGTTATAAAAAGCTTGTCTATTGCTTTTAATAAATTTTAGTTCAGCGTCTTTTTGCTTATATTGGGTTACCCCAGTTTTTTGATAAGCTGTATTATGGTGCAGTTTTCCCGGAGCTCGGACAAAGCACGTACGCTCTGTTCGGTAGTTCGATGGTTTGAGTTAATCTTGATAATGAAGTAAAAGAAAAATAAGGCGCCTCGCTTATATCGCCGCCTCCTTGGCGTAAATGTAAAGATATACATTTTCCATAAGCTTTATTATACTTTAAATACATTCTTTGACTCTTGCGAGCCTTTGAAACATCAAATTTCAACAAATCCACCGTGGTGTACAAGAAAACTATCGAATTAAAATAACATAAAAATTAGCCTCTTAAGAGGACCCCCCTTCTCGATTTGACGAAATTTTTACGATTATTAATGGGCTGGCAAATGAACATTAATTATTGTTTTAGGGTTGTAACTTGGCATACATTTATGTAGACATAAAAATGAAGAAACAAAAATATTTTTTTTTTATTTTTGTTGTTGTTTTTTGTGATCAAACAAAATCCCTTCTTTTCGGCGGCGCATGTGATTTCCGCTCAGTGGAACATTTGAAACCAAAAATTTCAACGGGATTAGCAAGAGTACATGTTTGGCTCTGGTATGAACTAAAATTATTAACTTCGCACAAAAATTAACAAAATGGCGAACCTTTGAAATCTTTGTTTTTTGAAAATTCCCTTTTTTGAGCCATAAATCAAGTTGAAAGGTAAAGAAGATCTTTACCGATTTTATTTATCGTAGTTCATACCAGAGCTATATACATATGTATAGAATAACGTGAAATTTGGAACCGATTGGATTAATAGGTCTTGATTAACCTCATACGTTTTAACCTCAAAGTTTTGAGACGGCTCTCGCGTCGCCTGACGCTTCCACCATAAATCGGCTATATTTTCAAATTTTTTTGAAATTTTTACTTGAAATTTTAAAGGAACATTCTTAAATAGTTATAAGTTCGAATTAAATTTAAAAAAAAAATCTATTTTTTGAAACCGAGAATGGGGGGGTCCCCTTAAATAAACAAAAAAAAACTAGCTGTACAGTTAGTTACTTAAGATATTTAGTAGCGCAGTCTAATTTATCAGAGAAAAACACGAAATGTTATCGCGTTAAATTTTCCGCTGCCGGATTTAGTTTACTCAGGATCCAAAACTTTTATATAACTGGTTTATAACTTTGTAAACACTAAACGTAAACATGTATTGTTTCCTCCCAGCTTACTTTTGAAAACTCATCTGCGAATACCAATTAGCCGATTGACGATCTCTATGCACAATTTATCAAACAGTTTTTTTCACTTTCCACCATTGTAGCTCAGCTTCCTAATCCTAATCCTAAGGAACTTAAGGAAGTAAGGAACTTATTTTCCGTTGCTTAATAATTTTCTTCACCTCCAATAAAAGTCCGACATCACTCGGTCACCCTTCTCGGTGTCCTGTGTCAGGATCGCACCGACGCCGTAGCTGCTTGTATTTTACAGACAAACTCAATAGTGCATTTTGGAAGTTCGATCAACAGCCTGTTTTAGTTTTAGCCATCCTATGACTTTTATGATTTCGTTCGGCCGGAATGAAGGTGTAGTTGGCAGAGTTAGCTTCTGGCTCAAAGAAGAAGAACCCGTCTTCTTCTTTGACGAAGAAGACGGCTCTCGTAGCTGTTGACGCAATGTACACATTCTGTGGATTTTGATTGCGCGTTTCGGTCGCTTGTCGCATGCGACTCTTCAACACCTTGTCTTCAACTCCGACTCTTCAATAGTTTGTCGGTTGCCTCCGCAGTTTCCACGTTTCTTCACGGTACTGTCCTTGTTTGTAGTGTCTTAAGCGGAGTTGTGGGCTTCCCCGCAGATTATACATACAGCTAGTGTATCCATTTTTTAAGGATATAAAGATATTGCAGCTTGTAAAATGGGTGGACTTTATTCTTCTTCAGCGACCTGCATTCTGGCTCGACCTTTAGCACTTTCCGAAGATGTGATTTTTGTACTCGCTGTAGTCGTTGACGTAGCGGTATTTGGAATTTCACTGGTTGTCCCTGTGGTTGCAGAAATTGTACAACTGATTGTTGTTGGTGTGAAATTTGTTTCCTCTATTTTGTAGTGGGGATTTTACATAATGGGGGGTTGTACCCTTACCGAAATTGATTGAGGATCTCGTTGAGATGCTTATCTTAATTTCGTTTCGGTCTGATTTTGCGTAGGATCTTTAAGTCTGGTAGTGCCATGATCCACCTCAACGATGGATGATCCGTTATCACCGTTTCTGGAAATAAAAATTGATAGATAATAAAAAATTAAAAGTACATAAAGACAGACATATAATTATACCCTTGCAGAGGGTATTATAATTTTGTCCAAAAGTGTGCAACGCAGTGAAGGAGACATCTGCGACCCTATAAAGTATATATATTCTTGATCAGGATCACCTCCTGAGTTGATATGAGCATGTCCGTCTGTCCGTCTGTCCGTCTGTCTGTCTGTCTGTCTGTCCGTTTTTACGCGAACTAGTCTCTCAGTTTTAAGGCTATCGACTTGAAACTTTGCACACACCCTTCTTTCCTTTGCTACTGCGTGCAGTATAGCTGCCATATAACTGAAAGATCGGAATTGACCCAACTTTTGTGTTTTTGAAGATAGAAAGCTGGAACTTGGTACAGATTATATATTTGGTCAGTTGATCCAAACTACCAAATTTCATAAGGATCGGCCAACTAAATCCGATGGTTGCGATATATATCCGGTTTTAACTGCAAGGGTATATCAACTTCGGCTTCGCCCGAAGTTAGCTTTCCTTTCTTGTTTTTAACTCATAATAAAATCTTAAAAAAAAAAAAAAAAAAAACAAGAAAGGAAAGCTAACTTCGGGCGGAGCCGAAATTGATATACCCTTGCAGTTAAAACCGGATATATATCGCAAACATCGGATATAGTTGGCCGATCCTTATGATTACATCATAATAAAACCAATTAATTAAAATAAAAAATCTAAAAAAAAGTAGCAAGCTTCTATCTTTAAAAATACAATCTTCAATAAACAATATCTTTGTTTCCGATATTGGAGGGGGGGGTTTTACACTGCGAACTCCTTGTCGCGGGAGTCGGAGTGAGCAGAGCGGGTGAGCAAGACCGTGCCCTTTGGGTTTCAGCGGTCAGTCAAGCCGGGTTGCTCTTAATCGCCGATTTTTTCACTTCGGTATCGCGGGTTGAAAAGTAGGAGTAGAAGCCGTTTCTTGCGTGGCACTTATTTTATTTAAAACAATGCGCTAGTTTTGGTTTAGCACATCACAACTGTTATAAAAAGCTTGTCTATTGCTTTTCATAAATTGTAGTTCAGCGTCTTTTCGCTTATATTGGGTTACCCCAGTTTTTTGATTAGCTGTATTATGGTGCAGTTTTCCCGGAGCTCGGAGAAAGCACGTCCGCTCAGTTCGGTAGTTCGATGGAAATAAACAAAAAAAAACTAGCTGTACAGTTAGTTACTTAAGATATTTAGTAGCGCAGTCTAATTTATCAGAGAAAAACACGAAATGTTATCGCGTTAAATTTTCCGCTGCCGGATTTAGTTTACTCAGGATCCAAAACTTTTATATAACTGGTTTATAACTTTGTAAACACTAAACGTAAACATGTATTGTTTCCTCCCAGCTTACTTTTGAAAACTCATCTGCGAATACCAATTAGCCGATTGACGATCTCTATGCACAATTTATCAAACAGTTTTTTTCACTTTCCACCATTGTAGCTCAGCTTCCTAATCCTAATCCTAAGGAACTTAAGGAAGTAAGGAACTTATTTTCCGTTGCTTAATAATTTTCTTCACCTCCAATAAAAGTCCGACATCACTCGGTCACCCTTCTCGGTGTCCTGTGTCAGGATCGCACCGACGCCGTAGCTGCTTGTATTTTACAGACAAACTCAATAGTGCATTTTGGAAGTTCGATCAACAGCCTGTTTTAGTTTTAGCCATCCTATGACTTTTATGATTTCGTTCGGCCGGAATGAAGGTGTAGTTGGCAGAGTTAGCTTCTGGCTCAAAGAAGAAGAACCCGTCTTCTTCTTTGACGAAGAAGACGGCTCTCGTAGCTGTTGACGCAATGTACACATTCTGTGGATTTTGATTGCGCGTTTCGGTCGCTTGTCGCATGCGACTCTTCAACACCTTGTCTTCAACTCCGACTCTTCAATAGTTTGTCGGTTGCCTCCGCAGTTTCCACGTTTCTTCACGGTACTGTCCTTGTTTGTAGTGTCTTAAGCGGAGTTGTGGGCTTCCCGCAGATTATACATACAGCTAGTGTATCCATTTTTTAAGGATATAAAGATATTGCAGCTTGTAAAATGGGTGGACTTTATTCTTCTTCAGCGACCTGCATTCTGGCTCGACCTTTAGCACTTTCCGAAGATGTGATTTTTGTACTCGCTGTAGTCGTTGACGTAGCGGTATTTGGAATTTCACTGGTTGTCCCTGTGGTTGCAGAAATTGTACAACTGATTGTTGTTGGTGTGAAATTTGTTTCCTCTATTTTGTAGTGGGGATTTTACATAATGGGGGGTTGTACCCTTACCGAAATTGATTGAGGATCTCGTTGAGATGCTTATCTTAATTTCGTTTCGGTCTGATTTTGCGTAGGATCTTTAAGTCTGGTAGTGCCATGATCCACCTCAACGATGGATGATCCGTTATCACCGTTTCTGGAAATAAAAATTGATAGATAATAAAAAATTAAAAGTACATAAAGACAGACATATAATTATACCCTTGCAGAGGGTATTATAATTTTGTCCAAAAGTGTGCAACGCAGTGAAGGAGACATCTGCGACCCTATAAAGTATATATATTCTTGATCAGGATCACCTCCTGAGTTGATATGAGCATGTCCGTCTGTCCGTCTGTCCGTCTGTCTGTCTGTCTGTCTGTCCGTTTTTACGCGAACTAGTCTCTCAGTTTTAAGGCTATCGACTTGAAACTTTGCACACACCCTTCTTTCCTTTGCTACTGCGTGCAGTATAGCTGCCATATAACTGAAAGATCGGAATTGACCCAACTTTTGTGTTTTTGAAGATAGAAAGCTGGAACTTGGTACAGATTATATATTTGGTCAGTTGATCCAAACTACCAAATTTCATAAGGATCGGCCAACTAAATCCGATGGTTGCGATATATATCCGGTTTTAACTGCAAGGGTATATCAACTTCGGCTTCGCCCGAAGTTAGCTTTCCTTTCTTGTTTTTAACTCATAATAAAATCTTAAAAAAAAAAAAAAAACAAGAAAGGAAAGGATCAGTCATATCCGAACCGCGCCGTTCCACCCTGCAACCAACAGACAGGTCGAACGAATGGTTCAAACCACGAAGAGTTACCTGAAGAAACTAGATCGTCAAACAGATGTCAGCGTCAAAAGATCGTTAGCTCGTTTCTTCTTGTTAGCTCGTTTTCTACTTCCGAATCCTGTTCAAATCCTGTTGGGCAACGCTAAAAAAAACTACAAGTACCAGCTGAAAAGCATCAAAAGCCTACAATTGGGAAGGGAATCGAACCCGACGTCATCGCCGCAGAAATAAAACGCCCTTAAAGAAAATGGCTTCGCCGCCAAGAATGTTATTTACATTCTAAATAAACACAACAAGCCACAACACCTCCCAACGTTTTTCATTAAGTAAATGTTGTAACTTTTGAAAAAAATATATCCTACATTTTTTAAACAAAAAGGATACAATTTGTACATAAGAAATTGACATTTTTGAATTTTTGTCGTGTTTTTAGGACTTTGACGCGATTTTCTCGGTACAACGAATTGAATGTTGTTAAATAGGTAAATTGATTGGAAAAGCGAAACTGATCACTTGTCGATTGACGAAAAGCTATAAAGGGTGAGGGAAGTGGAGAGTCGCAATTTAATCTGGAGAGACGTACGCGTTTTTTAGTTGCTTTCTTTTCCTAATTTTTATTTGGATTTTCCCATTTCCTAAAGTTCTTCCTAATGTTCCTTTAACAGGGAGGAGAAGGGGTATAGATTCTTAATTTACCATGCAATATCTTACCTAACAGATGGCCTCACGTGAGCTTCACACAAGGTTGGTGGGTAACCTAAACCTAGTCATCGGGAACAATAAGTTGGATTTCGGTCAAAGGCCATGGGATGGAGCGGCGAATAGGAACATTGGTGAAGCAGATGGATCGAATATACCAGACAAGATTGCAGCAGCAACACAGAGTGCATATTAGAGGTAGTGATGCAAACTTAGATTTCTGCGGCAGTCATGGCTGTAACTAGCGGGGATTCGGAGACCCTGGAGAGACAGCGAGCTGCAGCACACGTCGGCGGTATGGAATTTGTCGGTCAAGAAATTTCACCCGTAAAAAATCAAAAACTCGGCTTGAATCTGGAAATACCCCTTGTAGACTGCAGGGAGCACCGAAGTGAGAGCGATACCGACATATCCAGGACAGTCACTAGTTGGAGGCCTTCGGAATTCCACCATGTATACAGGTGGGTGAAATCGAGCATCTGATAACAAGCCATTGATGGGAAGCGAAAGTTGTTCACAAAACTTTAGACAGCTAATAATGACTAACTAGGACACACTTGGTCAAACTGAACACTTCCGGCTGTCTGTGTAGTATGCGGAGACAGCCAAAACTTCGCTCACTACACTACAAATAAGAAACACATTACCGTGAAGAAATGTGGAAACTGCGTCAAATTATAGAGGATGTGTGGCTTGCAAGGATTTGAAAAGTCGCATGCGAAAAGCGACAGCAACGCGTAATCAAATTCCACGGAATGAGTTGCGGCATCAAAACCTATGCCGTCTTCTTCGCCAAAGCTTCGATGTCTTCATTCGGTCCCTTAAAACACCACTAACGGCTTCTCCTACGCCGATGCTCTACGATCTTGAATGCAACATCCAGTTCAGCTTATCCACAAAGCCTATACCAATTCTGTTCCAAAACAAGAAAGGAAAGTTAACTTCGGGCGGAGCCGAAGTTTATATACCCTTGCAGTTAAAACCGGATATATATCGCAAACATCGGATATAGTTGGCCGATCCTTATAAATACATTATAATAAAACCAATGAACTAAAATAAAAAATCTAAAAAAAGTCCCAAACTTCTATCTTCAAAAATAAGAAAGTTGATATTTCTACCAAGTACCATTTCCGATCGTTCAGTTATATGGCAGCTATAGGATATAGTCGGCCGATCCAAATGAAATTTGGTAGGTTGGATCAACTGGATCAAAAATAGAATCTGTATTAAGCTTCAGCTTTTTATCTTCAAAAACACGAAAGTTGGGTCATTTCCGATCGTTCAGTTATATGGCAGCTATAAGATATAGTCGGCCGATCCTTATGAAATTTGGCATGTCGTAATGGTTTACCAACAATAGCTCTCGTGTCAAATTTGAACTCTCTAACTCTAAAAACACCAAATTTATACCATTTCCGATCAATCAGTTATACGGCAGCTATAGGATACTGTCTGTCTGTTTCTACGCAAACTAGTTTCTCAATTTTAAAGCTATCGTCTTGAAACTTTTCACACACCCTTCTTTCCCTTGCACGCAGTATATAAGTCGGGACGGCCGGGATCGGCCGACTATATCCTATGGCTGCCATATAACTGATTGATCGGAAATGGTATAACTTTGGTGTTTTTAGAGTTGGGGAATTCAAATTTGACACAAGACCTATTTTTGGCAAAACATTTCGACATGCCAAATTTTATAAGGATCGGTCGACTATATCCTATAGCTGCCATATAACTGAGCGATCGAAAATGACCCAACTTCCGTGTTTTTGATAGATAGAAAGAAGATAGAAAGCTGAAACTTAGTACAGATTCTATTTTTGGTTAGTTGATCCAAACTACCAAATTTTATAACGATCGGCCGACTATATCTTATAGCTGCCATATAACTGAACGATCGGAAATGGTTTTTGGTAGCAATACCAACTTTGGTATTGTTAAAGATACAAGTTTGGGACTTGTTTTAAATTTTGTATAATAATAAATTGGGTTATATTATCATATTCTTATAAGGATTGGCCAACTATATCCGATTTTTGCGATATATATCCGGTTTGAACTGCAAGGGTATATCAAATTCGGCTCCGCCCGAAGTTAGCTTTCCTTTCTTGTTATAGCTACCCTTGCTGAAGCTATTTGCAGATCAAAGCTCGAAAGAAGCTTTTTTCTGTGAGCGGGTTTGTTTTCTGAAGAGAATAGATTGAGTCGGAACCTTTTACTTGAGGTGTCAGTTGACATGGAAGGCTTTAGGTCGAGGGGACAAGAAAACGTCAAATTTCCTATGAAGTGGGTTCCCATTTAAGAATGTTTTGATCTGTTTAGTCTAAATTCACTTAAAAGGTGTGGGAAAGATTTGAGTCGGGATATTGTTTTGGTTTTCAATCTAAAGTGACTCTTAGAAATTGGAAATCTGAAATGAGGCTGTTTTCAGCCGAATTGGAATAACTAAAAGTTTCTGTTTTTACAAAAATTGGAATGAGGCTATTTGCAGCTGGATTACGAATTTCAATACAAAAGGCTTCAGCTTCGGTTTACAAAATTTACTGATATACACTTAAAGAAATTTTTTTGATATGTTACTTCCCCATCCTCAAGAATTTAGCCTGTCCTCAGGCGGTTAGTTTGGGGTATAACTGTAGGTCATGTTCTTTATTTTCTGAACTTTTAGTTTCTTCTTCGGGACTGATAACCTCTTGTTTTTTATAATTAATTATTATCCTTTTTGGGATGTTCTTAAATTTATAAATCAAATGTATGTTTATAATAATAAATATTATTGATAGTAGTATTAATAAAATTGTTTGGGTTGTAAAATATTGTTTTAAATGGTTTTGGAATATTTCTTTGGCTACGATATAGGATAAAGGTTCGAGTTTAGTTATGTTGTTGTTTACATAAATAGTTCGGGTGTAATCAAGCATAGTATTTGTTATTATTACATCTTCTATTTGTATAGAACAGTTGAATGCTTTTATTATATTGTTTCCTTCTGCAGTTAAATCTTTATTTATACAATTCTGATTTAGCAAAGTTTTTGGCAAATTCCATATTATTATAATGTTGGGTTCAATATAATTTAATTCGAAGTTCTTGTACATTTTTGTATATCTACATTCTGTATTTGTTTGTCTTAAGAGACCTATTATACATTTATTATTTACTATTTCTTTTGTTTTAACTTTAAAGACTTGTTGATTTTTTATGTAATATTCATCATGCAATGTTTCGGTTATTATATTCTGATTCTGATCCGGATACGGAAAAATTTTATAAATGGGGGTTTTAATAATAGTACGAGGAATATGAGAAATTATCAATATTTCGTTATTATTAACTTGTAACCAAGTAGATTTTTTGATATTTAACAATTTTTCTGAATTAATATGTTTAAGCAGGTCATGCTTTGGGTTGAATATGCCTAATCTTGTAAATTGCATTCCTAATTCAATGTCTTCTTTGAATTAAATTCTTGTAAATTCTTGTAAATTGAAAATAATGATTGCTAACCTTTGGTTTTCGTTTTGGTTTAAACGATTGACTGTTTCTATTCCTTTATTAAGGGGTTATATACAGTTGTGATAGATGAAAAAATCAATTTCTTTTATTTCATATTCTTTAAGTATATACTGTTGAGAATACTCTCGCAAAAATTCATAACGATCGGAGCATTAGAACCGAAGTTGTAACTATTGATAGCGCACTACCTGCACATAAAACTTGAACAAACGTGAAACTTTAAACGCAATTATCTCAGAATCTTGATTTTTCGAAATTACCTTTGCGGTGGACACGATTACTAAAAAACTACTAATCCGATCAACACCAAATATTGACCACCTATTTATTATGATATTAGCTAGTCCGTGAACGAGGGGCTTTCAATTTTTTTGAAAACTCCTTTTTTAAAGCACAACAAGAAAGGAAAGCTAACTTCGGGCGGAGCCGAAGTTTATATACCCTTGCATTTAAAAAAGGATATATATCGCAAACATAAGATAAAGTTGGCCGATCCTTATGGGAATATGAATATATAATCCAATTTATTACAATACAAAATCTAAAAAAGTTCTATCTTCAAACATACCAAAGTTGGTATTTCTACCAAAACCATTTCCGATAGTTGAGCTATATGGCAGCTATAAGATATAGTCGGTCGATCGTTATAAAATAGGTCGGATAGGTCGGATAGGTCGTTAAGTAGGTCGGATCAACTGACCAAAAATATAATCTGCACTAAGTTCCAGCTTTCTATCTTCAAAAACACGAAAGTTGGGTCATTTCCGATCGTTCAGTTATATGGCAGCTATAGGATATAGTCGGCCGATCCCGGTCGTTCCGACTTATATACTGCGTGCAAAGGAAAGAAGGGTGTGTGCAAAGTTTCAAGTCGATAGCTTTAAAACTGAGAGACTAGTTCGCGTAGAAACAGACAGTCAAAATACAGTCAAGTCAGACAGTCAATATAGTCAAAATAATACGACATGCCAAATTTCATAAGGATCGGCCGACTATATCCTATAGCTGCCATATAACTGAACGATCGGAAATGACCCAACTTTCGTGTTTTTGAAGATAGAAAGCTGGAATTTAGTACAGATTCTATTTTTGGTCAGTTGATCCAACCTACCAAATTTCATAAGGATCGGCCAACTATATCCGATGTTTGCGATATATATCCGGTTTTAGCTGCAAGGGTATATAAACTTCGGCTCCGCCTGAAGTTTGCTTTCCTTTCTTGTTACTTGTGGTTATAGTTATTCTTACATCTTCTGATTGCAGCCAAAGTTGCAATGCTGAGCACATAAATGCGGAGTCTTTGTCGGCTTTAATTTCTTTTGGTTTACCCATTTCATTAAATATCCCGAGTAATGTCCTTTTTGCTTCTAACCAATCCCTACTGTTGACATTTATTAAAGCAGCATATTTGGAATAAATATCAATGCCAGATAAGAATTGTTTATTATCGATCATGTAAAAATCTATAACATATTTTTCTTTGGGGTTAAAGGTTTCTGGGGTTAATTCAAATGAAAGTTTTGTATCTCTGGGCCCTGTTTTAGCAAGGTTACAAATTTCACACTCATTTATAATATTTTGAATTAATCTCTGATAATCGGGAAAATAATATTTTTCATTAAAAAGGCTTGTTTGTTTTTCTATTCCTGGATGTAATAATCCTACGTGAGCTTTAAGAACAATTTCCTTGAATTCGGCGAATGTTTTGACATCTGTTAATATTGTACTGGTTTTCATTACTTTGGTTAAGTTATTTGGGCAGATAATCTCTATATAAGCATTTTGAAATATTATAAAGTCCATTTCACAAGAAAAATAGATAACACTTTTTTTAGAGCATAAATATTCTTTAATTATACAATATTTTAAGGTTGGTTTTATGAAAGTATTCAGTCAATTTAACTTAATTTGAATTTTCTTTATGAAATTCAATTTGTCTATTGTAATAGTTTAAAGGTCTTTCCGTTATTTCTATATAATTCTGATCGTCTTTTTGTGTACTGTTGCCATTGTGGGTGATGACTAGGTACTATCCGGTGATCCTCCTAAAATTTTCTTCTAGCTTTCCTCTTGACAAAGCATCAGCTACCTGGTTTTCCTTTCCCGGCAAATATTTAATAGTGAAGTCAAACTCGTTTAATTTTATTCTCCATCTTTGTGGTTTCATATTTGGTTCTTTTATATTATGAATTAAAGCTAATGGTCTAATGATCGCTAAGAATTTCGAATTTTCTACCAAAGAGATAAGACCTAAAACATTTAGTGGCCCAGACTATAGCCAGAAGCTCTTTTTCTATTGCTGAATAATTAATTTAATGTTCATTAAGAGTTCTACTAGCATAACAAATAGGTTTATGATTTTGTGATAATACGACATTGGGCGACATTGCTAGCATCTGTTGTTAGAGAAAATAGTTTTTCAAAGTTAGGATAAATTAAAATTGGGTCTGATGTAATAAAAAGTTTTAATTTCTCAAATGCTTTTAAATATTCTTTATCTGTTGAATTTATAGTTGAACCCTTCTTTAAGTTTACTGTCATGGGTTTTGGTATGAATTTTATGGGTTATGGGTTATGATGAATGAATCAGGTATGAATTTTCTATAAAATCCACAAGGACCTAAAAATGATTTTATTTCTTTTGTGTTTTTGGTATTGGAAATTTTTGTATTGCCTCAATTTTTTTTTGGGGTTTGGCTTTATTCTGTTCTGGCTTCTGTTGTTATTATATGTCCAAGGAATTCGGTTTCCTTTTTCATAAACTCACATTTGTCAAGTTGAAGTTTAAGATTAGCTTCTCGAAGTTTTGAAAACACCTTTTTTATAGACAATATGTGTTCCTCTAATTAAGTAGAAAATATAATTATGTCATCCATATAAACAAGGCAATGCTGGTACATTAAATCTTCTAATAAATTGTTCATGCAACGTTGGAAAGTTGCAGGCGCATTTTTCAGACCAAATGGCATTCGTGTGTATTCGTAATGTCCATTTTTAGTTGAAAAAGCTGTTTTTGAAATAGAATTTTCATCCATTTGAATTTGATGAAAACCCTTGGCAAGGTCAATTGTTGTAAAATATTGACGCTTTCCAAGTTTGTCAAGTATTTCGTCCATAACTGGTATCGGATACTTATCATCAATAGTTATTTCATTTAGACTTCGATAGTCTACTACTATTCGAAATTTTTTTCCCTGATGCGTCCTCTTTTTTTGGGACTATCCATATTGGAGAACAATAAGGGGATTTCGACTTACGTATTATTCCCTGATTTATCATTTCTTTAATTTGGACTTCGACTTCTTGATCATGAGCTTGGGGGTATTTATAAGGTTGTTTATAAATAGGATCTTCATGTTTGGTTTAGATTGAATGTTTTATAGCACTAATAAAGGTCAAATTTTCGCCTTCCCTGTACTGGATATCATTAAATTCAAATAAAATGTTATTTCATTTAGTTCTTTCTTCTTCATTAAGATGATTTATTTGAAATTTAATATTTTCTTCCAAGTCATTATTAATTGCAAAATTAAAAGATATATCCTCAGATGAAGATGGACTGAGATAATCTTCCAATGTTTCCATTTCGGAATTCCTGAAATCTTCGTGGTTATATATCATGGAAAAACAAATCTGCTCCAAGTGACTGTTTCCTGTTTATAATTAATTATTGCTTCACATGCTTCTAAATACTCTCTTCCTATCAATATATCATATTTTTGAGAAAAATTGTGAACTCAAAATGGTTGGTCGATCGGACAAAGTTTACTTGATTTGAAATTTACTCATATTTAATTTAATTACACCATTAATTGTGTGCACTTCTGACGTTTTTAATGTTTGTGGGAAATTAAAATAATTTTCTTTTATTAGGTTGATTGAACTTCCTGTATCTATTACACATTCAAATGGGCGATTGTTAATAGTTATTCTGATGTAAGGATTTCTATTTCTTCTATTGGATCCGAGGCTATTTGATGAAAATTTTCGATTTCCATTTTAGATTGACGCTTGAATATTCACGTCTTTTACGAAACTTTTCACTGGTTTGTTAGAATAAGTACCTTGTAAAGAAGATGTTGATAATTCATAGGATTCTGAGCTCTACCTTGATTTAAGTTTTGCTGCAATTCCTGTCGAAATTGTTGTTGATTGAAATTATTTGGTTGTCTAAAGTTATTTTGCTGATTATAACTTTGTTGATTATTATTATCATAAAAGGAATTATTTCTTTGGAAATTATTATTATACCCTTGCAGAGGGTATTATAATTTTGTCCAAAAGTGTGCAACGCAGTGAAGGAGACATCTCCGACCCTATAAAGTATATATATTCTTGATCAGGATCACCTCCTGAGTTGATATGAGCATGTCCGTCTGTCCGTCTGTCCGTCTGTCCGTCTGTCTGTCTGTCTGTCTGTCCGTTTCTACGCGAACTAGTCTCTTAGTTTTGAAGCTATCGTCTTGAAACTTTGCACACACCCTTCTTTTCTTTGCACGCAGTTTATAAGTCGGAACGGCCCGGATCGGCCGACTATATCCTATAGCTGCCATATAACTGATTGATCGGAAATGGTATAACTTTGGTGTTTTTAGAGTTAGAGAGTTCAAATTTGACATGAGAGCTATTTTTGGCAAATCATTGTGACATGCCAAATTTCATAAGGATCGGCCGACTATATCTTATAGCTGCCATATAACTGAACGATCGGAAATGACCTAACTTTTGTGTTTTTGAAGATAGAAAGCTGAAACTTAATACAGATTCTATTATTGGCCAGTTGATCCGACCTACCAAATTTCATAAGGATCGGTCGACTATATCCTATAGCTGCCATATAACTGAACGATCGGAAATGGTACTTGGTAGAAATATCAACTTTCGTATTTTTGAAGATAGAAGTTTGGGACTTATTTTAGATTTTGTATTTTAGTAAATTGGTTTTATTATGATGTAATCATAAGGATCTGCCAACTATATCCGATGTTTGCGATATATATCCGGTTTTAACTGCAAGGGTATATAAACTTCGGCTCCGCCCGAAGTTAGCTTTCCTTTCTTGTTTTTTTGATAATTTCTCGTATCTTGTCCGTTTTGATTTGAATTATGTTGTGATTTAACTTTATCAGAACCAGAATCATAACAACCTTCTTGTTGTGCTACTTGTTTAAGTTTACTGACTTAGAAGAAGAAGTTCAGCGATTCGCCAACAGATACGTGGAGAGACTGGATCGACATCCCAACCCTTAGGCCATCAACCTGTTAGACAACAGCTACACCACTAGGAGCCTGAAACGGACTCACCCACTAGACCTTTGCCACTCGAACGAATGGGACTGAGCTGCATTTCTAGATTTATCCACGCCCCTAAAGGGTTCACCATAAAATTCTAATTGAAACGTCAAGGCTTAAACAAAAATTAAAGTTTAAAGTAGTTCGTAGGACAAGCAAAAATCATATTTGTACATTAAAACATATTACCCAATATTCCATTAAGCTAAGGTATCATTAAAAAATTTAATTATTGTTCATAATTCCGGACAGATTTGGAATGTGACTTTTGAATGATTGATACGAAAAAAAAAAACAAGAAAGGAAAGCTAACTTCGGGCGGAGCCGAAGTTTATATACCCTTGCAGCTAAAACCGGATATATATCGCAAACATCGGATATAGTTGGCCGATCCTTATGAGAATATGATAATATAACCCAATTTATTATAATACAAAAACCAAACCTAAAAATGTCCCAAACTTCTATCTTCAAAAACACAAAAGTTGGGTCATTTCCGATCGTTCAGTTATATAGCAGCTATAGGATATAGTCGGCCGATCCTTATGAAATTTGGCATGTCGTAATGTTTTGCCAAAAATAGTTGGGTCATTTCCGATCGTTCAGTTATATGGCAGCTATAGGATATAGTCGGCCGATCCGGGCGGTTCCGACTTATATACTGCGTGCAAAGGAAAGAAGGGTGTGTGCAAAGTTTCAAGAGGATAGCTTTAAGACTGAGAGACTAGTTCGCGTAGAAACGGACAGACAGACAGACGGACAGACAGACGGACAGACAGACGGACAGACAGACGGACAGACAGATGGACAGACGGACATGCTCATATCAACTCAGGAGGTGATCCTGATCAAGAATATATATACTTTATAGGGTCGGAGATGTCTCCTTCACTGCGTTGCACACTTTTGGACAAAATTATAATACCCTCTGCACTTTTGGACAAAATTATAATAGGGCAAGGGTATAAAAAGTTTACTGACTGTAGTTATTCGTGCCTTGCTAATGTCATTGTTGAAAATATTTGTATATGCACCACTGTATATCTTATTCCTCTTATGTTATACACTAAAGTAACGAGTAACGAATTATCATTCCTCTTTAAGTTTTGGTTCTGCCTGCGTGCAGCATTTTTAGTCTCTAATAAATCGTCAAACCGAATAGGTTATGGGCCCAGACCAGCAAGAAAACTACTGCGTAGTAGTCGAAAAGATTAGAAAATAATTAGAGATTCGGTGATGGTTAATGAACAAGATAAACAAGATGAGTTCGCAATACTCAATAGAAAAACTTGATAGTGACAATTATAGTTCGTGGGCAGTGCAAATGAAAAGTCTGCTGGTACACTGAGAACTTTGGTCAATTGTGTGTGGTCGTGAAATTAAAAACGAAAGTGGAACGGTTGCAGAGCAGGCAAATTTTGATAACAAGGATGAAAAAGCCCTCGCGAGTATTTTGTTGTGTATAAAGCCGTCCCAGATTAACTATGTTAAACACTGCAAATCGTCGATGGAAGCTTGGAAAAAGCTGGCTAGTGCTCACATGCCTAGTGGACCAGCGCGTACCATACAGTTGTTTAAACAGTTGCTGTATATGAAGATGTCAGAGACAGACAGTGTCACAGTGCTTTTGAGTAATTTCAATGACGTCATCGAGAAATTACAAGAGATCGATCAACCAGTCCCAGAATGCTTGTAATAATTTTGTTGTCCAGCCTATCGGATTCGTACGAAAATTTCGTAATTGCTATGGAGACGCGTGATTTCTCTAAAAATTAAGTTGCTGGAAAAGGGAGAACGACGAAAAGTGGGAGACAAAATGGACAATAAAGCGGAACAGAAAATCTACTCGTCGCGTGCCGAAAAGGAAAAGCCCAAGCATAAGAAAGACATGAAAAATGTGGAATGTTGGAACTGCGGTCGTTACGGACATGTTTCGGCAAAGTGCTACTCAAAACAGAAAAACGCAAGATCAGAAAAGGATAACAATAGTGTGAGCAAACGCGAGGAGAACAAAAAGTCGTTCTCGGTTTTCGCTGCCGCAGCGAGCCAAAGTGGACTAACGAAGAATATTTGGTGCATTGACAGTGGGGCAACAGCCCATTTATGTGCAAACAAATCGTTATTTTTTTCAATTCGTGAGCATAAGGAAAAAATAATGCTGATTGGAGAAAATTAAATTGAGCCAGAAGGCATTGGAAAAGTAAAACGGTTTAGGCAAGAAAACATTATTGAATTGGTTGATGTATTGTTCGTACAAAACCTTCAGTGTAATTTTATTTCGGTGTCGAGAGCAATTAATAACGGGTTCGAAATAAGTTTTTCGAAAAATAGTGCTAGTGTCAATAATAAGAACGGCGAAACGGTATTAAAAGCAAACAAACAGAATGACTTGTTTATTTTCGAAAATAAAAACAAAACAGCTTTTGCTGCAAAAGGAAAAACAAATCAAGTAATAACGTGGCACAATAGATTCGGACATTTAAATTTCGAAAGTTTAAAATCCATGATTCGAAAAGAACTGGTGTATGGTCTACGCGGAGTAACCGGTAGCACGAATGACTTTGTTTGCGAGACTTGTGCGAAAAGCAAGATATGCGTGAAACAATTACCAAAAGTGGCGGAAAATCGTTCGAACAAAGTTTTGGGCCTGATCCATACGGACGTGTGCGGTCCTATGAGTACAGTTTCCAAAGGTGGAGCGCGTTATTTTGCTACATTCATAGACGACAAGACACGTTATGTATCGGTGTATATGCTTAAAACAAAAAACCAAGTTTTTGAGAAGTTCAAAGAATTTATGTTGTTGGCTGAGAAGCAAACTGGGCAGCAGATTAAAGCTATACGGAGCGATAATGGTAGAGAGTACATAAATGGAGCATTCGAAAACTTCCTGGTAAGCAATGGGATTAAGAGGCAGCTCACCGTTCCCCATACTCCACAGAAAAAGGGCGTGGCTGAGCGTGCCAATCGGACGCTAATGGAAATGGCAAGGAGCATGATGGTTCACGCTAATGCGAACGAGTACCTATGGGGGAAGCGATAATGACTGCGATGTATTTGAGGAACCGATCAGAAACGTCTATATTGCCAGACATGACTCCATACGAAGCATGGTTTGGGAAAAAGCCCAGCGTATCCCATCTTAAGGTGTTTGGTACAAAGGCAATTGTGCTAGACAAGACAAAAAAAAATTTTCTCAGAAAGGAATAGAGCATATCCTGGTTGGGTATTCAAAAACTGCCAAGTCGTATAGACTCTTCAATCCTAAAACGCAAACTATCAAGGAAGCCAAAGATGTGGTGTTCCTTGAGCACGATATAACAAAAACCGAGGATATATCGACAGTAGAATTGGCAGAAAACGGAAGCGTTTTTGGTGAGGAGATAAATGGCGGTCACGATAAAAATGACGGAGATCATGCAAGGGACGGACAGTCGGGAGCCGAAGATGGTGAAGACGAGTTGGTTGATAGCGTCGAACGAATTCAGCGAGGCCCAGGTAGGCCTAAGATAATTCGTACTGGAAGGCCAGGACGACCACGTAAGGAATACAATATGCTTAACGGAGTATTCTCAACTACAGTCCACCAATACATGGAGTCTTGTAAATCTTCCTCCTGGCGAGAGAACTATTGGATGTAAATGGGTGTTTGCGGTTAAAGGAGACCAGTACGGCAACGTGAAACGGTTCAAGGCTCGCTTAGTAGCAAAAGGTTGTGGACAGGAGTACGGCATAAACTACACAGAAACATTTTTCCCAGTGGCTCGGTATTCTTCTATCCGATTGGTGATCGCACTGGCTGTCGAAAACAAAGTTTTTATGCATCAAATGGACGTCTCAGCTGCGTATCTAAATAGCGACCTACAAGATGTAGTCTACATGCGGCAACCGGAAGGGTTCGTGGACACAGCGTATCCAAAAAGGTTGAAGTTACACAAGTCTTTATACGGTCTGAAGCGGAGTGGGCGTGAATGGAACCAGAAATTGGACAGTACTCTTCAGCGTATTGGTTTTGTACAATGTCCCAGTGAGCCATGCATTTACACCAAGAACAACGGCGAAAAATTTAACATAATTGTTGTATATGTCGATGATCTAATTATGGCCTGTTCCAGAAAAGAAGACCTTGTCGACATAAAACTTCAAATCGCACGGGAATTCGAAGTAGTAGATGGCGGAGAGCTGAAACATTTTTTAGGCATGGAGATCGAGCGGGATGGAGAGGCGGGCAGTGTGGCAATTGGCCACAAGCAGTATATTGACGGGCTGTTACGAGATTATGGCATGGAAGACTGTAAGCCGAATGCAACGCCTTTGGAGGTTGGTTATCAGAACCTATGTGTTTTAGAAGACTGTCCACGAGCCAACCAGAAGCAGTATCAATCGCTTATTGGATCACTGCTGTACCTAGCAATGACTACGAGGCCGGACATTGTTCATTGTGTGGCAAAGTTGGCTCAGAAGTGCAGTGACCCCCATAAGGAACATGAGGTGGCCGCTAAACGCGTCCTTCGTTACCTAAGAGGAACTTCGAGCTTGAAGCTGCACTTTGATCGAACTGGTGTGCCTGTTCACTGCTTTGTGGATGCAGACTGGGAAGGTGACTGTTCTGACCGAAAATCGTTCAGTGGTTGGGCGTTCTTTTTGGCTGGAGCAGCGTTTTTTTAGTGGGAGTCGAAGAAGCAGAGCATCATAGCACTCAGTAGCACGGTGGCTGAGTATGTGGCGCTTTCAACAGCAGCTAAGGAGGCAGCTTACGTGCTGAAGCTGATATCTGAGATGGGTTTCGAGACGGCGCCAACATTGATGATCTACAGTGACAACCAGAGCGCCCAATGTTTAGCAAAGAATGCGAGTTTTCATGCTAGAAGTAAACATATAGATATCAAGTATCATTTCATAAGAGATTTATATAAGAAGAAAGTTATTGATATTGAATATGTTCCAACCGAAAAAATGATTTCAGATGTTCTAACTAAAGCTCTATGTAAAGTTAAGCACACAAAATGTAATACTTCACTAGGGTTAAACTAAAAAAGAATCTTTTGAATTAGATATACCGCGGTGAGGAGTGTTGAAAATATTTGTATATGCACCACTGTATATCTTATTCCTCTTATGTTATACACTAAAGTAACGAGTAACGAATTATCATTCCTCTTTAAGTTTTGGTTCTGCCTGCGTGCAGCATTTTTTAGTCTCTAATAAATCGTCAAACCGAATAGTCATGAATAACCTGTCAGGAAGTTTTCTCTTTATTACATCTTTTACAGTATTATTCATGGCATTATTATTATTATTTAAATTATTTTTTTTTAACGACAATTTGTAATCTTAGTAATTCCTCGCATGGAGTTTGGGTTTTATATTCATCGATGAGAGCACTCCTTAGATCGGGCCAATTGGTTGCTGCTGATAGCTGGGACACTCGCTGTGCATCTCCTGATAATTGCATCTCAATTGCACTGAAGAATACAGCTATTTGACGCGGATCAGTTGATGAATAAAAATTTAAAATATATTCGATCCGTCTGATGAATGCACTTAATTCCCTGGTGCTTCCATTAAAATGGGGAACTTGCCTAATCTGGCTTAAATCCTGCTTAAGGTGTAGCTCGGAGAGAAACTGGATTTGTGCCACTGTTTCAGCCATTGTAATGTTTGTATTTCTTATTTATTTCGGTAGCGGTCACACTAAGAAAGCGGGCTACTAATTTATTTTAATTTTTTGTGTTTTGTATATTTTCGGTAGCAGTCACACTTCGAAAAGTGGGCTACAAATTGAAATTAACACGTATGTTCTTTTGCGGATGTGAATAGCGATTAACACTCGCGGTTAGTATTATAGCTGCGGTTGCATTAGCATAAAATACTTCAACGATGTTCTATGATCTCGATTGATCACTGGTCACTTTTACACATCCTACCGACTGCACCAATTATATATGTTGAGAAATAGTTCGTCTTTATTTTGCATTTAAATTGTATTACATTGGCTTCTTTACTTGTTAATTAATTTCTTATTATCGTACCTATTTTTGTGCACATCATTGTCTTGTTTACCATTTGGGAGCTTTAAGCTCACACGCATAGCCGAAATTGCAGTGCAATGCGTTAGTATTAGAACATCTAATACTAACGCAACGTTTTGCAAGCCGGCCGCATTCTTTTTTTGACATTAACCGCAAACGCTCGCTGATAGCAACCCTGCTTAAAAACTGCATAAATGCATAAAACTATAAATAAAACCATAATACAGTCCACTATTCATAAACATAACAAATTTTGGTCCGTTCGAGCCGGATACCCGCGTTTATTTGTGCATTTACTTTTGTGAACAATAGAGACAAATTTACCGCTTTTTCGTCATGAACGCGATAATGCATAGAATGATTCAACAACGTGGTGCCTGCAAGGGGCAAATAACGCGCACCCTCAACAGTGCTGTGGAGTTTTCACAAAGATGTGAAAATGTGGAAACATTGCAATTCAAGCTGGAGCGTTTGGTCGCCACTTTCAACCACTTTATGGAGCTCTCAGATGAGTTAGTGGAATTTCACTTGGAGGAGGGATATGAAGACCCTGGATTGGACATACCCGAATACGTAGACAAGTTCTACGCCGCGCATGCTATTTTTAGTAACGCCATCAAGGACATGGGAGGTCAAGATCATGGACAGGACAAGTCGAACATTCTACTTTCAAGTACAGTGGAACGCCTATTTGAGGGACAAAACAACCTTTTGGAGAAAATTCATACTTCATCGGGAACTGCTGATTTAAGGTTTGAGAAAATTCGGATTCCCACATTTTCTGGTAAATATGAGGATTGGAGCCAGTTTAGTGATCTGTTCTTAAGCTCAGTAAATAGTAACGAAAAGCTCTCCAAGTGCCAAAAGTTTCATTATCTCAAATTATATCTGGAGGGAGAAGCACTGTCCCTAATTAAACATAATTAATGCCTTCTGTAATGATAATTACCAAGACGCATGGGAAAAATTAGAAAATCGTTATAATAAAAGGTCGCTCATCGCTCGATCGTTTGTTCAGAATTTTTTATCGTTGCCAATCGCTAACAATTCGAATATTGCAGAATTACGCAAGGTAATTGACTCGGCCGACGAATGCATTCGAGGCTTACATGCGCTGAACTGTGACAGCCGCGATGTATGGCTCATTCATATTTTGCTGTCACAGTTAGGTTCAGAAATTAAACAAGCTTGGGCCAACTGCAGTATATCGGCCACTGAAGACGTCACCATAGATGATCTGTTCGCCTTTCTTTTCGCTCATTGTGATACTTTGGAGTCTTGTCAGGATTTACCCGCAATGCAACCCTCAAGACCAGCCCAGAGTAGACGCCGCCAAGCCGCTTTTCATGCCAGTGGATCAACTCAGTCGTCTCGCGAATGTATACATTGCCAAGGACAGCATTCTATATATTCATGCAATGAATTCAAGGCACTGGATGTAGTCAGCCGCCGCACCTTCGCCAAGGATACAAAATTATGCTTCAACAGCTTGAGTCGATCGCATCAAGTCAGGGATTGTAATTTATCGAACACTTGCCGTCAGTGCAACGCTAAGCATCACACGTTAGTACACCTGATTGAAGCAAGATCGGTTCCTGTGGCACCTGCGCACTCGACTGCCGCTGATACGAATACTGCCGCTGTTAGCCATCATATTTTGGAGAGGGCCAACAATCCAGCCCAACTGCCAACTGTTGTCGCCAATGTAATTGACACATGGGGAAACGAGACCTCATGTAGGTTATTGCTCGATACTGGATCGACAATAACCATGGTATCTGAGTCCTTTATCCAAAGGATCGGAATTCCTCGCACGCATGCCCGCATTTCGGTAGTTGGTTTAGGTGCTAACCCGGCTGGTGTTAGCCGAGGTCGCGCTACCTTCACCTTACTCTCAAGAACCACGACTGCATCATTGGAAGTCTCTTGTCTAATTATGAGTTCTCTAACTTCTACGATTCCAGCTCAGCAGGTCAAATCAAATGCAACTATTTGGACCAAGATTCGCAGCCTACCGCTAGCTGACCCTACGTTTGGATCTCCGGGCAAAATCGACGTTATCTTAGGCGCTGATCAGCTGTGGAACTTATATACTGGACATCGCCGAGAGTTTGGTATCGAATCGCACTGCATACTAATTTTGGTTGGGTTATTACAGGCAGTTATACTGATTGTAACAAAGCATCTACGCACGCACAAGTTCTTCACGCTTATGAAGATTTGGATTCCTTAGTTCGCTCATTTATGGACATGGAACAAGTGCATCCGAGTAAAACAACGATAGACGCCAGTGATCCCGCCGAAAAACATTTTCTGAAAACACATGCTCGTAGAGAAGATGGTGTTTATATTTTTCAATACCCATTCAAGGAGCCCCGCACGCCAATTGGCTCCACTTTGCCACAGGCTTTGAACCGCTTCGCCGCTTTGGAAAGGAAATTTGGAAGATTCCCCGCACTCAAACAACAATATGTGAATTTCATGGATGATTATTTAAATCGAGGACATATGGAATTGATTCCGGCTGCTGCAGGCGGTGAGGATCCCGCACGCTACAACTATTTGGCACACCATGAAGTTTTTAAGCCAGATAGTACTACCACACGTTGCCGAGTGGTATTTGACGGCTCTGGAAAGGATTCCACGGGTCATTCTCTTAATTCGCGACTGCATATAGGACCGCCTATTCAAAGGGACTTAATTGGAGTATGCCTTCGATTTCGTCAGCATCGTTATGTATTTTGTGCAGACATCGAGAAGATGTTTAGAGGCATTTTGGTGTCGGACGAACATACACAGTACCAACGCATAGTTTGGAGGAAGGATGAAAACGCTGGATCATTATCGACTGTTGACAGTAACATATGGATTAGCTTCATCGCCGTTTATTGCAGTTCGAGTTCTTAAACAGCTCTCGAATGACTATGCCGAATTGTATCCCACCGCTGCTGTCGTGCTCAACAGAGACGCGTACGTTGATGATATTCCTACTGGATGCGACAACATCAAGGATCTCATTGCACTCAAAGATGAATTGATTCTGCTTCTTAGCGAAGCTCAATTCAAATTGCGAAAGTGGAGCTCAAACTGTTACGCCCTTTTAAAGTCGTTGCCAAAGGAGATTTGTGAGTATCCACCAGAGGATTTAGAGGAAGACCGCTCATTTCGATTTGTTAAAGTCCTGGGATTGTGTTGGGAACCAAAACCGGACTATATTTTCTTCAAATTTGAAACCCCCGCATTTACAACTGCTCTTACTAAACGCATATTGCTTTCAGAACTAGCCAAGATCTACGACCCGCTGGGTTTGCTTTCGCCAACTGTTGTTTTTCTGAAGATCCTATTTCAAGAAAGTTGGCTAAGTTCTGTCGATTGGAATGAAGTACTACCGCAGCAATTATGTACACGATGGCAACAGTTTGTATCGGAAATGCATTTATTGGAAACTTGTCGAGTTCCTCGCTACATATCTGCACCACATCAAGAAATGGAACTGCACGGATTTGCTGATGCATCATCTCAAGCGTATGCTGCCGTCATCTATAGCCGCGTCGAAGTCAACAATGGATATGCTGCCAAACTGATTATGGCTAAAAGTCGCGTAGCCCCTATTAAGCCTATCTCTATTCCGCGACTAGAGTTAAACGCAGCTCATTTACTCTCTAAACTGATTTATCTGGTCAAGCAATCATTAACTGTTCCTATTTCCAGAATCAATTGTTGGTCAGACTCTGAAATAGTCCTGCATTGGCTATCTTCTCCGCCTAGGACTTGGAACACCTATGTTTGCAACCGCACTGCTGAAATTCTAGAGGTTTGCACACGCAGCTGCTGGCAAAATATTCGAAGTGGTGAATCCCGCAGAATCCCGCATCGCGAGGAGTACTGCCAAAGGACCTCGTGGATCATCAAATATGGTGGAATGGACCACCTTGGCTATCTCAGTCACGTTCAGCTTGGCCACCTGTTAAAGCTAAGTTTGTTCTGTCGACAGAAGAAGAGGCCTGCCTAGAGATGAAGGCTGAAACGAAAGTTAATCTACACATTTCCGACGACGGAAATTCGCTATCTTGTATGATCAACAAACCCTCCTCATGGTCCCGTTTATTAAGGATAGTCAGCTACTGCCTTCGCTTCGTTCATCGTCTTCGTGAGAGGAATCGACTTTCACCATTCCTATCGGCGTGGGAGCTACAATATGCACGAGCTAAGATCTTTACGCACGCTTAAGAGGAGTTCTTCAACGTGGAGTACAAGCAGTTAACTACCGGACAGCCATTGTCGAAGAAATCGAAGTTGATTCGCTGCACACCCATTTTAGACGAGCAGAGAGTAAGAGAGCAGAGAGCGTGTTGGTGGTCGCATCGATAATTCTATAGCTACTTATGACGCAAAGCATCCCATTCTCCTTCCTTAGGAATCTCCAATAGCTGGTCTGCTAGTTCACTATCAACATGCTGCATCTTTCCTGGATGTAAACATCGACAGACTGCAGCGCTGGAGACAACTACAGGCCAAGGTTCAAGGTTTCTGGAAACGTTGGAATCTCGAGTATCTCAGCACGCTTCAACCTCGCACGAAATAGCATCAAGATGCTCCAAATGTTGCCGTGGACACACTGGTTGTGCTGAAGGAGACCAACCAACCGCCAAGCAAGTGGATGCTAGGACGAGTCACCGAAGTTCATCCTGGCCAGGATCAGAGGGTCCGGGTGGTCACCGTTAAAACCGCCAAGGGAATCTACAAGCGCCCTATTACGAAAATTGCTGTGCTTCCTTTGAACTGAACCGTCGTTCAGAGGGGCCGGTATGTTGAGAAATAGTTCGTCTTTATTTTGCATTTAAATAGTATTACATTTGCTTCTTTACTTGTTAATTGATTTCTTATTATCGTACCTATTTTTGCGCACATCATTGTCTTGTTTACCATTTGGGAGCTTTAAGCTCACACGCATAGCCGAAATTGCAGTGCAATGCGTTAGTATTAGAACATCACGCAAACGTTTTTCAGTTCTTTTCTGCACGTTTTGCAAGCCGGCCGCATTCTTTTTTTGACATTAACCGCAACCGCTCGCTGATAGCAACCCCGCTTAAAAACATTGTAAACCCGCTAAATAGTGAAAATAAATGCATAAAACTATAAATAAAACCATAATACAGTCCACTATTCATAAACAATATATCTTCTTCAAAATTAGATTTAAAAAAATATATTTTTATTTGAGTTCCGGTTTTGATACAGTGTGGTTCTTTTATTTTAGAAAATTCAGAACTACTGCTTAGGATGTTACAATTTTAGAACTAACTTATCTGTAGAGCTCTAGGTCCTTTTTATAGCTACCCTTTTTGCAGATCAAAGCTCGAAAGAAGCTTTTCTCTCTGAGAGGCTTTGTTTTCTGAAGAGAATAGATTGAGTCGAAATCTTTTACTTAAGGTGTCAGTTGACATGGAAGGCTTGGGGTCTCAATTAATCGAGGTGACAAGAAAATGTGAAATTTCCTGTGAAGTGGGTTCCCATTTAAGAATGTTTTGATCTGTTTAGTTTTAATTCACTTAAAAGGAGTGAGAAAGATTTGAGTCGGGATTTCTGTTTACCCAAATATTGTTTTGGTTTTCAATCTGAAGTGACTCTTAGAAATTGGAAATCTGAAATGAGGCTGTTTTCAGCCGAATTGGAATAGCTAAATGTTTCTGTTTTTACAAAAATTAGAATGAGGCTATTTGCAGCTGGGTTACGAATTTCAATACAAAAGGCTTCAGCTTCGGTTTACAAAATTTACTGATATACACTTAAAGAAATTTTGTTAATATGTTACTATATACCATATATATGTATATATACATATACAATATATATATATATTTTTATTCCCTTGCAGAGGGTATTATAATTTTGGTCAAAAGTGTGCAACGCAGTGAAGGAGACATCTCCGACCGTATAAAGTATATATATTCTTGATCAGGATCACCTCCTGAGTTGATATGAGCATGTCCGTCTGTCTGTCCGTCTGTCTGTCTGTTTCTACGCGAACTAGCTATCGTCTTGAAACTTTGCACACACCCTTCTTTCCTTTGCACGCAGTATATAAGTCGGAACGGCCCGGTTCGGCCGACTATATCCTATAGCTGCCATATAACTGAACGATCGAAAATGACCCAACTTTCGTGTTTTTGAAGATAGACAGGACAAAACAAATTCTATTTTTGGTCAGTTGATCCAACCTACCAAATTTCATTAGGATCGGTCGACTATATCCTATAGCTGCCATATAACTGAACGATCGGAAATGGTACTTGGTAGATATATCAACTTTCGTATTTTTGAAGATAGAAGCTTGGGACTTTTTTTTAGATTTTTTATTGTAGTTTATTGGTTTTATTATGATGTAATCATAAGGATCGGCCAACTATATCCGATGTTTGCGATATATATTCGGTTTTAACTGCAAGGGTATATCAATTTCGGCTCCGCCCGAATAAGCTTTCCTTTCTTGTTTTTTTTGTTTTTTTTTTTTTAAGATTATATTATGAGTTAAAAACAAGAAAGGAAAGCTAACTTCGGGCGAAGCCGAAGTTGATATACCCTTGCAGTTAAAACCGGATATATATCGCAACCATCGGATTTAGTTGGCCGATCCTTATGAAATTTGGTAGGTTGGATGAACTGACCAAAAATAGAATCTGTACCAAGTTCCAGCTTTCTATCTTCAAAAACACAAAAGTTGGGTCAATTCCGATCTTTCAGTTATATGGCAGCTATACTGCACGCAGTAGCAAAGGAAAGAAGGGTGTGTGCAAAGTTTCAAGTCGATAGCCTTAAAACTGAGAGACTAGTTCGCGTAGAAACGGACAGACAGACAGACGGACAGACGGACATGCTCATATCAACTCAGGAGGTGATCCTGATCAAGAATATATATACTTTATAGGGTCGCAGATGTCTCCTTCACTGCGTTGCACACTTTTGGACAAAATTATAATACCCTCTGCAAGGGTATAATTATATGTCTGTCTTTATGTACTTTTAATTTTTTATTATCTATCAATTTTTATTTCCAGAAATAACTGTATTATCTTTATCTTCTATGTTTCCTATTTTCGTAATACTTGAACGACCCCTTTGACCTTAAGCAGGTTTACGGTGATAACGGATCATCCATCGTTCAGGTGGATCATGGCACTACCAGACTTAAAGATCCTACTCAAAATCAGACCGAAACGAAATTAAGATAAGCATCTCAACGAGATCCTCAATCAATTTCGGTAAGGGTACAACCCCCCATTATGTAAAACCCCCACTACAAAATAGAGGAAACAAATTTCACACCAACAAAAATCAGTTGTACAATTTCTGCAACCACAGGGACAACCAGTGAAATTCCAAATACCGCTACGTCAACGACTACAGCGAGTACAAAAATCACATCTTCGGAAAGTGCTAAAGGTCAAGCCAGAATGCAGGTCGCTGAAGAAGAATAAAGTCCACCCATTTTACAAGCTGCAATATCTTTATATCCTTAAAAAATGGATACACTAGCTGTATGTATAATCTGCGGGGAAGCCCACAACTCTGCTTAAGACACTACAAACAAGGACAGTACCGTGAAGAAACGTGGAAACTGCGGAGGCAACCGACAAACTATTGAAGAGTCGGAGTTGAAGACAAGGTGTTGAAGAGTCGCATGCGACAAGCGACCGAAACGCGCAATCAAAATCCACAGAATGTGTACATTGCGTCAAAAGCTACGAGAGCCGTCTTCTTCGCCAAAGTTGGTTGAAAAACCTATTGTGTATTTGTATGGTCGTTTAAATGAATAACGAGTAAATTTTATTATACTAATCATCAGCTACCATACAATGTTGGAGGGCAAACATCATATTTTTGGAATAGAATTGGTATAGGCTTTGTGGATAAGCTGAACTGGATGTTGCATTCAAGATCGTAGAGCATCGGCGTAAGAGAAGCCGTTAGTGGTGTTTTAAGGGACCGAATGAAGACATCGAAGCTTTGGCGAAGAAGACGGCATAGGTTTTGATGCCGCAACTCATTCCGTGGAATTTTCTGTTAGGTAAGATATTGCATGGCAAACTAAGAATCTATAGCCCTCCTCCTCCCTGTTAAAGGAACATTAGGAAGAACTTTAGGAAATGGGAAAATCCAAATAAAAATTAGGAAAAGAAAGCAACTAAAAAACGCGTACGTCTCTCCAGATTAAATTGCGACTCTCCACTTCCCTCACCCTTTATAGCTTTTCGTCAATCGACAAGTGATCAGTTTCGCTTTTCCAATCAATTTACCTATTTAACAACATTCAAATCGTTGTACCGAGAAAATCGCGTCAAAGTCCTAAAAACACGACAAAAATTCAAAAATGTCAATTTCTTGTGTACAAATTGTATCCTTTTTGTTTAGAAAATGTAGGATATATTTTTTTTTTTAAAAGTTACAACATTTACTTAATAAAAAACGTTGGGAGGTGTTGTGGCTTGTTGTGTTTATTTAGAATGTTAATAACATTCTTGGCGGCGAAGCCATTTTCTTTAAGGGCGTTTTATTTCTGCGGCGATGACGTCGGGTTCGATTCCCTTCCCAATTGTAGGCTTTTGATGCTTTTCAGCTGGTACTTGTAGTTTTTTTTAGCGTTGCCCAACAGGATTTGAACAGGATTCGGAAGTAGAAAACGAGCTAACAAGAAGAAACGAGCTAACGCTCTTTTGACGCTGACATCTGTTTGACGATCTAGTTTCTTCAGGTAACTCTTCGTGGTTTGAACCATTCGTTCGACCTGTCTGTTGGTTGCAGGGTGGAACGGCGCGGTTCGGATATGACTGATCCGATTGTTTTTCGTAAACAACATAAACTCCTCGGAGGTGAAAGCAGTTCCGTTGTCGGACACGATTTTATCCGGAATGCCATGGGTGAACAGTTGTCGAAGGAAGGTGATTATAGCTGACACGGATGTCGTTTTACGAGGTAGACTTCAAGCAAATTCGTAAAAGAGTCGACGACTAACACAAACGTGTTCCCTCGGAACGGTCAGGCAAAATCAATGTGCAGGCGGGACCATGGTTTCTTGGCAGACTTCCAGTGATGTACGTGCGATCGTATGGGGAAATTTCTCGTATGTTGGCACGCTAAATATTGACTCACCGCCTTTTCGATATCTGCATCCAGACTGGGCCACCAGACGTAACTGCGGGCTAAAGCCTTCATTCTAACCATTCCGGGATGGAGCGCGTGTAACGCAGAAAGAATTTCCTGCCTGTCCGTTAAGGGAATAACTGCTCGATTACCCCAAAATATAATTCCTTGGTTACTGGTCAGTTCGTTTTGCCGAACGAAGAAAGGGTACAGGTCATCATTACGCTGAACTTTAGCACTACTCCATCCCCTTAACACCCAGTTGAGCACCTTTCTGAGGCTGCAATCCTTAGACGTGTTGGTAGCTAAGGTGTTCGCGGTGACAGTGGGATCAGTTGCCCATTTGATCATGAAAACTTCTTCTGTTTTAGGCAACGCTTAGGAAATCTGCATTACTTATTTTTGTTCCAGGGTGATGAAATTGGATACTCCATCGAACTACCGAACTGAGCGGACGTGCTTTGTCCGAGCTCCGGGAAAACTGCACCATAATACAGCTAATCAAAAAACTGGGGTAACCCAATATAAGCGAAAAGACGCTGAACTACAATTTATGAAAAGCAATAGACAAGCTTTTTGTAACAGTTGTGATGTGCTAAACCAAAACTAGCGCATTGTTTTAAAAAAAATAAGTGCCACGCAAGAAACGGCTTCTACTCCTACTTTTCAACCCGCGATACCGAAGTGGAAAAATCGGCGATTAAGAGCAACCCGGCTTTACTGACCGCTGAAACCCAAAGGGCACGGTCTTGCTCACCCGCTCTGCTCAATCCGACTCCCGCGACAAGGAGTTCGCAGTGTAAAACCCCCCTCCAATATAGGAAACAAATTTCGCAACAACAACCAGCAGTGCTACAATTTCTGCAATCACCGCGACAACCACTTCAACTCAAAGTACCGCGACGTCAACGACTACAGCGAGTGCAAACACAACAACTTCAAAAAGTGCCCAAGCGGCCACGTCCACACAGACTGGAATGGATCGCTACATCAAAATTAAGCGCAAGCTTAGGCCGCAGAGTAATCCGGCAGGCAATGAAACAAAAATTAACCGTGACCTGAAGATTGATAAAGAACTAGACAGATCCACTACTAACAGATTTGCCCTACTGGCGGCGGTTGAGGAAAACCAACCAGCGCAAGACACCGCAAAAAACCCAAGCCCCCTCCAATCTATATTAGGGAGAAAAGCTCGAGTGCCCTGGTCAACAAAATTGCGACGTTGATCGGGAACGGTGACAACTTTCATTTTATCGCTTATCAAAGGGAATATCCATGAAACAAAGGTGCAAACCAAGACTGAGGAGCACTTCCGAATCGTGTCCAAATATCTGGACACTGTACAGCTGATAAGCAGTAAGGGCCTACAAGTGGTAGTAAAGGGAATAGAACCTGATGTTACCGTCGCGGAAATAAAAACAGCCCCTAAAGAACTTTGTCGCCAAGTATGTTATTAACATTACAAATAAGGATAAAAAGCCACAATCCCTCTTCAAGGTCGAGCTCGAGCCAGAAAGCAGGTCGCTGAAGAAGAACGAAGTCCACCCAATCTACAACCTGCAATATCTTTTGCATCGGAAAATCACTGTTGAAGAGCCACATAAACGCAACGGTCCAGTGCAATGCACTAATTGTCAAGAGTATGGACACACAAGGTCTTATTGCACACTTCGGGCTGCCTGTGTAGTCTTCGGGGACGCCCACAAGTCCGCTTACTGCACTACAAACAAGGGCAGTACCGTGAAGAAATTTGAAAACTGCGGAGGCAACCATACGGCAAACTATAGAGGATGCATGGTGTATAAGGAGTTAAAGAGTCGCATGCGTCAAGCACCGCAACGCGCAACCAAAATCCACAGAATGCGTACATTGCGTCAAAAACTATGCCAGACGGCTTCTTCGCCAAAGCTGCGAGATCCTCATTCGGTCCACTAAACACCACCAACGGCTTTTCCTATCCCGATGCTCTACGATCTGGAAGGGAAATTCCAATTCAGCCTAACTCTCAAAGGGCTCAACAGGCCCCAGAACAGCCACACAGCAAAACGGAAACTATGATGCTTACCTTCCAACAAGGTATGATGGAGCTTACCTGAAAACGATCATGCAAACGCTTGTTCAAAACCAGAACATGGTTATACAGCTCGTATATGCTCGTAGCACAACAGTCTAAATAATTTATGCAGGCGCTACGAATATCAATGTGGAACGCCAATGGTGTCTCACGGCATAAACTAGAATTGTCACAATTCTTGACCGAAAACCATATTGACGTTATGCTACTGGTGGAAACGCATCTTACAAGCAAATACAACTTTCATATAAGAGGCTACACAATCTATCGCACAGATCATCCAGATGGGAAAAACCACGGCGGAACTGGGGTTCAAATCAGAAAACGCATTAAACACCATTTACACAAAAGGTTTGCAACAAACTTCTTGCAGGCCACATCGATACAAATTCAGTCAAGCAACGGAATTCTTTCAATCGCTGCCGTTTACTGCCCTCCTCGTTTTTCAATCTCGGAAGGACAATTAATGGACTTCTACAATTCACTTGGGGATCGATTCATAGCCGCAGGAGACTACAACGCCAAACATACACACTGGGGATCACGTCTAGTGACTCCCAAAGGAAGACAATTGTACAATGCAATTATAAATGTGAAAAATAAACTGAACTACGTTTTCCCTGGAAGTCTCACATACTGGCCAACAGATTCACGAAAGCTCCCAGACCTTATTGATTTTGCAGTGACAAAAAACATACCTCGCAATCTAATAAGTGCCAAAGCAGTCTCGGACTTATCATCAGACCACTCGCCTGTGCTTCTAACGCTTCTTTAAAGCCCAGAAATAACCGAACCCCCCTTCAGCCTGACGACGCCGGAAACGAACTGGGTAAAATACAAAAAGTACGTGAGTGCTCACATAGAATCGGGCATTTAGTGAATGAGTGAATTTAACATGGAATCGGACATCGACTACACTATGAGCGCCCTGGAAGAAGTACTCGTTGCGGCAGCTATAATCTCTACTCCTCATGGGAAAGATGTAGACCGAAACAAATACTTCAAATCTAATCAGCAAATCGTACAACTCATGCGAGAAAAGAAGCGCACGCGTAGTCATTGGCAAAACAGCAGATCACCAGCTTCAAAACAACGCCTTAAGGAATCAACCCGATCACTCGACCAGGCTCTTCACCAACAGGAAGAAAATGCACAGCTGAGGTACATCCAGAATCTCTCGCCAACAAGCACAAAGTACCCCTTGTGGAGGTCCCACCCAAGTCTTAGCGCCCCAATTGAAACGACCACCCCGATAAGAAACTCTTCGGGATGCTGGGCTCGCAGCGACGAAGACCGAGCTGAAACATTCGCCACATATCTTCAAAGTGTCTTCGAGACAAATCCATCCTCAAATTCATTTCTCCTGCCGGTAATTCAGCCAGATTCCTCCCCTCAGCCAGCCGCACCTTCATTCCGGACGAACAAAATCGAAAAAGTCATAAGAGGGCTAAAACCAAAAAAGGCTCCCGGTGGTGGCGCTATAGAGGTAGTCTGCAAACTATTTAATGGAATCATTAATCTTGGCTATTTTCCAAAAAAGTGGGCGAAATCCATCATTATAATGATACCGAAGCCTGAAAAAGACCACACAATTCCGTCATCAAAAAGACCAATAAGCCTTCTATCTTGTTTGTCTAAATTGTTTGAAAAATGCTTGTTAACTGGCATAATACGAGTTTCAATATTATGCAAAATACATCTGGAAGCTTGCAATATTATCCCGGCACACCAATTTGGCTTCCGAAGAAACCATGGAACCATCGAACAAGTGAACAGTTTAACATCCGAAGTACGCTCAGCCTTCGAGCAGAGAGAATACTGCAGCGCTATTTTCCTCGACGAATCTCAAGCTTTCGACCGAGTTTGGCTCATCGGTCTTATGCACAAAACTAAAACGTATTTGCCAACATACACCCACAAGCTACTGGAATCATACCTCTACAATAGGGTATTCTCTGTGAGATGCAACGCAGCTACTTCGGGCGACTACACCATCGAAGCTGGAGTTCCACAAGGAAGCGCACTCGGCCCGTGTCTATATGTTTTGTATATTGCGGATATTCCTACGAGGGCACAACTAACAACATCAACGTTCGCCGATGATACCGCTATCCTTAGTCGCTTCAGATGCCGAACGCAGGCAACAACCCAACTGGCTAATCATCTCGTAATAGAGAAAAGGTGGCTGTCCGACTGGCGCATTAAAATAAACGAACAAAAGTGTAAACAAATAACGTTTACTCTTAATAGACAAACATGCTCTCTGCTTTTACTAAACGGTATGCAGATCCCTCAAGCTAACGAAGTAATGTACCTTGGCGTCCACCTTGATAGACGACTTACCTGGCGTAAGCACATCGAATGCAAAAAGATGCACCTAAAACTGAAAGCCAGCAGCCTCCACTGGATCATAAACTCACGATCGCCATTGTGCCTGGACTACAAGTTACTACTGTACAATTCAGTTCTAAAGCCAATCTGGACGTATGGCTCCCAGCTGTGGGGGAACGCGAGCAGCAGCAACATAGACATCATACAGCGCGCACAATCAAAAATCTTGAGAACTATCACAGGGGCACCTTGATATGTTCGCAACGAAAACATCCACCGGGATCTGGGCATCCTCGCAGTGAAAGACGAAATCCAGAAGCAAAAAGAGTCATACAAAGAAAAACTGTCTTCGCACCCAAATTTTCTCGCTCGGGGATTGACTCGGGTTTCTAGCGTCCCAACCCAGCAATCGATTTTTAGGGCCGTCTAACTCCGTATTAGCCAAAATGACTGTTAGTTAAGTTAAAAATATAAGATTTAACATACCTCTTGTTAGTCTCGCAAAGAGAAGATTCAAAAAATAAAAACAACGTTCAAAAAAAAAAAAAAAAAAAAGCTGATGAATCAACTGGAATTTATACGCTCTCAAAAAAATTGCGCGACGCATTATCGGGTTGGAAATGATTTGAGGGATTGGCTTTTGTGTCGCAAAGATTCCCAGCGGTGGGCGATGATCTGTAATAAGCGTGAACTTTCTTCCATATAAATAGTTATGGAATTTTTTGATACCTGCTACTAACTACTACCTGCTTCTGCTGCTACTACCTGCTTCCGTTTCTCTGTCGATCTGGGAGTAGTTCCTCTCTGCCTTTGACAGCGTGCGAGAGTAAAATCGGTTTCTGTTTTATGTCTTCCATTTCGTGGCTAAGCATTTGTATGGTGACGCATCGCAAGTTAAGATCAGTGGGCGGTCCGGAGAGTAATGAATTAGGACCGCATCCGATGCGATCAGATTCTTGAGTTCTGCGAATGCTTTTTTCTCTTCTTCGCCTAATCTACTTGCAAGTTCTTCTTCTGATTTACCCATTATTACAATATCGTCAAAAAACGGAAGGACGCCCGGTATGTTTTGCACTATTCCTTCAATGCAGCTTTGGAATATTCCTGGGGCAGCTGAAATTCCGAATTGTAGTCTTGTTACCTTAAATGCTCATTTGTGAGTAGCGATTGTTTGCATCAAAGCTGATTTCTCGTCTACTACCAATTGTTGATACGCTTGGGCCAAATCTAAATCTAAATTCAGCCTCCTTCTATCGAAGCTAATAGCGTGTTGATTGCAGGAATTTGATGACAGTGCGGGTGTACCGCTCTGTTAAGCGTAGACTTATAATCTCCACAAATTCGAATGGACCCATCAACGAATGGCCCACTCAGAATACTCTACAGGCTCAAGTATTCCTTGGGCACAGAGACGGTCCAGCTCTTCTTCATATGGCTTGAGGACTGCGTAAGAAATTCGACGCGGTGGTAATCTGATTGGCGGAACTTTCTAGTCCACTTTGAGGGGCAGTGGCGGCCCCGTATACCGGCCAAGTTCTGATGAAAACAAGTGGTCGAATTTTCTTAGAATTTCCGCGATACCATTGCCGCACTGCAATCTGCATGAATGCCTTCTATGCGGATTCTGAGGGGTTCAAACCAGTTGCGGAAGGTTTGACCCGGTGCCGGACGTGACGACCAATGGAAGATTACAGATACGGCGATTGTTGTAGTGGATTGACGTGTCCCTGTTTCCTTGACCGGAATGGGGCTACGTTGATAGTCGCTTAGCTTTAGGTGGCACTTGACGAGATCGGGATTACCGTTTGGTCAGATATATCGATACGAAGATTCCTTCATGATGGAGGCGGGCGGAATCAACTTCGAACTGGCATGATCGACCGTTGATGACCACGGCCACGGATTTCTTGGGGCTGACCACCGGAACTATGCTTCACTATGCATGCCGGGCTGTTTCACTAGTGAAGGCTCGTTCCATGGCCCGCTGCATTGTCAATTCGGGGTCGGCTAGCAGGCTTCGCTGGATGCCACACACAAATCGGTCCCGCAACATGCGATTCAACATCTGTCCGAAATAGCACCCTACCGCCAAGCTTCTTAATGTGGCCATGTAGTTACCGACGGACTCGTCAGGGTGCTGAACACGCTTGTGGAAATGGTAGAATGCAGCAATCTCCGATTGGCGGGGCGCCAAGTGACTGGTTAAAATATCATAGACTTCTGTCAATTCCAAATCACTGACTTGCCTGGGTGATGCTAACGACATTAGTAACTCATAAAGGTGTGCGCCCGCTAGTGTAAGAAACGCCGCCTTCTTTCGATCCTTGTCCACGACGTTATTTGCTAAAAGGTACAGCTCGAATCGATCTCGGTACGCCTTCCGATTTCCAGGGGTTAGGAAGTCGAAAAGTTCCAGAGTTCCAACTCCCGCCATGGCGACTCCGAAAGTTTGGAAGACCGCTTTTCGCTTATCAGTACTGGCCGCAGTATTTGGCTCAACTGTACAGCCGCTCTTAGCGAGACTCCCTCGTGGAGATGATTGACTATCACTTATTTCTTGTTTTACCTCTCCGCCGGCGCTTTTCTCAACTTGACCGACAGTTCGGCGCTTATCCATGTCCATGCTTCAAGAATAATACGACTACCGCAATTGGACGTACGGTAAATACTCGTCACCGTCAATTCCGTCTCTCTTTCTTCCTGTACGATAATTGTGGAATTTAATAAGCTTACGCTCAGGGATTACGTTTCCATCCTCGTCGCCAATTTTATTTATGCGCAAACATATATTTAATTAATTCAAAACAATTCAGTAACGAGAATAGAAGTAACAATTAGTATAGGGGGTTATTATGATGACGGGGAATTGATGGATGGCCGTGACTGCAGCTCGATCTGCAGAGGCTCACGATTGAGTGAAGACTGACTTCAGTCGAACAAGATCGCCGCACGAGAGAGTGCAGTCGCATACATAACATAAAGAATACCCAAGTATTAACTTAGCTTATATATTGCACTTTTACATCAATAAAATCAGTCTCAGACAAATCTATTTTGAACTCACTTCTTTATCCACGTCTAGTTTGTTCAATTGAAAGTTGTGACAAAAACCCAGCATCGACTTACGTACCCTCTGCTCCAATTATTCGTTACATTTTGATGACCCCAACCGTTGCAACACCTTGCAATATTGAATCGAAAAAGACTCGATAAAGGCGAGTGTTTGGTCATTGAGCGTTTTCAATGCCGTAAATAAAAAGACGAATTTGTTATTTTTGAACGTTATAAAAAATGTTTATTCCTGCATGCAGATCAAGCCGGATGATCCGCAGATAGACCGGCTATTGTGCATGCAGGGACTCAAGTAAAAGTACAGAGAGGGCGGCCCGACTGGTCACTGCGAAGCTAAAGCTCTCGAATAATGGAGAGGGCGGCCCGACCTAGACACTGCGAGCTAAAACTCTCTATGGAAAGCTTGTTGAGTCAAGCGGCCGAGAAATAGTCGGCTTGCGATCAACAAAGCCTTTGTACAAACTTAAGCCTAATAAATAAACATTACACTAATAATTACACTAAACATTACATAAACATTACATAAACATTATTTAAACATTATTTAAACATAAACATTAAACGCCGTGCTGCTGCTTGACCCGACAGCGAGTGTGATGTTGTCCTTTAAATCGATAGATTAGAGGTGCCACACGATCGATTGGTACTTCAATAGAACCAAGTCTCTGAAAGTATCAAAGAATCAGCTGTCAGTCCTAGCCAGCCAAAATATACTATTCGGTTATTAAATCCCATACTATCCAGTTAACGTTCATTTTGCGCGACATATTTCGTTGGAAACTCCAAGCGCATCCATCTTCGTAGCAACAAATAAAACACGCCCAAAGGTATGATGCAAAAAACGTAAGGATGGAAAGAGGGAACATTGTCATAAAGAACAAGAAAGCAAAGCTAACTTCGGGCGGAGCCGAAGTTGATATACCCTTGCAGTTAAAACCGGATATATATCGCAAACATCGGATATAGTTGGCCGATCCTTATGGGAATAGGAATATATAATCCAATTTATTACAATACAAAATCTAAAAAAAGTCCCAAACTTCTATCTTCAAAAATACGAAAGTTGATATTTCTACCAAGTACCATTTCCGATCGTTCAGTTATATGGCAGCTATAAGATATAGTCGGCCGATCCTTACGAAATTTGGCATATCGTATTATTTTGCCAAAAATAGCTCTCACCTAAAATTTGAACTCTCTAACTTTAAAAACACCAAAGTTACACTATTTCCGATCAATCAGTTATATGTTCCGACTTATATACTGCGTGCAAAGGAAAGAAGGGTGTGTGCAAAGTTTCAAGACGATAGCTTTAAAACTGAGAGACTAGTTTGCGTAGAAACAGACAGACGGACAGACAGACAGACGGACAGACGGACATGCTCATATCAACACAGGAGGTGATCCTGATCAAGAATATATATACTTTATAGGGTCGAAGATGTCTCCTTCACTGCGTTGCACACTTTTGGACAAAATTATAATACCCTCTGCAAGGGTATAAATATAATGGGGATGTAGTGAAGTGGAAACTATGACATCATTTCCTGCTTGATCTGCGCTTTACAGCAATGCGTGTAGGTTGATGTGCCATATTGAGCTAGACGAGGAAAACTTCAAACCCTTGTTTCAAGGGTCACAAAAAGCACCATACCGTGTTACATCTAGAATCTACAAACTTTCAATCCCCAGCAGTAGGTAAAGTAATCAATAAAAATTAAGACCTTCTGACGCAGCAAAAATAGCATTCCAGTCAAATAACGGACATGCGGCGAAGCTAAGAGCCCTGCTATACTCAGGATCGCAAATCAATTTCATAAACGAAGGATTATCATCAATCGTGTCGTTAAAGTGCTACAGTTATAAATCAGGCCGTATTCTGTTGAGTCTGCGTTCTGTTGAGAACAATTCTGTTGAGAACAATCAAATGTTAAATCGATCTCCGTCTGAATTGTATCGTGAGAAAACCTATGTAAAAAACTAAAATGGGCAGCGGATGGAATATTTATTATAAAGCTGCTTTGGCCCAATCTCATTACTGCCCTTCAGTTCATCAGACAGAGAATGTCAGCAGACATCCAATAAAAAAATTATAATATAACGATGTTTTTAAATTTGAGAGAAAGGAAAGTGAGATGACGCGGTAGAGACCATTGTAGATCGAACACAATACCCTAAGATGTTCGAACTACTCGTACAATGGCTATAGAGTAGAGGACTAAAGTTTTTAAACCTTCTTATAGGAACGTTGAAATTTAATCGTGTTAGTAATATTAATTAATAATATTGTGTTGAAAAACGACACCAAACATTGTTCTACGATTTTTAAATGGGGCTAGTTTATTAGTAAGAGTCTGCCATGATATGAGAAAAACATTTGCATCCTACTTAAGTCCCCTAGGAGCAAATACAAATACAAAGAAAGAATACAAAAATTTATTCAAAACAATTCAGTAACGAGAATAGAAGTAACAATTAGTATAGGGGGTTATTATGATGACGGGCGGATGGCCGTGACTGCAGCTCGATCTGCAGAGGCTCACGATTGAGTGAAGACTGACTTCAGTCGAACGAGATCGCCGCACGAGCGAATGCAGTCGCATACATAACATAAAGAATACCCAAGTATTAACTTAGCTAATATTTTGCACTTCTACATCAATAAAATCAGTCTCAGACAAATTTATTTTGAACTCACTTCTTTATCCACGTCTAGTTTGTTCAATTGAAAGTTGTGACAAAAACCCAGCATCGACTTACGTACCCCCTGCTCCAATTATTCGTTACATTTTGATGACCCCAACCGTTGCAACACCTTGCAATATTGAATCGAAAAAGACTCGATAAAGGCGAGTGTTTGGTCATTGAGCGTTTTCAATGCCGTAAATAAAAAGACGAATTTGTTATTTTTGAACGTTATAAAAAATTTTTATTCCTGCATGCAGATCAAGCCGGATGATCCGCAGATAGACCGGCTATGGTGCATGCAGGGACTCAAGTAAAAGTACAGAGAGGGCGGCCCGACTGGTCACTGCGAAGCTAAAGCTCTCGAATAATGGAGAGGGCGGCCCGACCTAGACACTGCGAGCTAAAACTCTCTATGGAAAGCTTGTTGAGTCAAGCGGCCGAGAAATAGTCGGCTTGCGATCAACAAAGCCTTTGTACAAACTTAAGCCTAATAAATAAACATTACACTAATAATTACACTAAACATTACATAAACATTACATAAACATTATTTAAACATTATTTAAACATAAACATTAAACGCCGTGCTGCTGCTTGACCCGACAGCGAGTGTGATGTTGTCCTTTAAATCGATAGATTAGAGGTGCCACACGATCGATTGGTACTTCAATAGAACCAAGTCTCTGAAAGTATCAAAGAATCAGCTGTCAGTCCTAGCCAGCCAAAATATACTATTCGGTTATTAAATCCCATACTATCCAGTTAACGTTCATTTTGCGCGACATATTTCGTTGGAAACTCCAAGCGCATCCATCTTCGTAGCAACAAATAAAACACGCCCAAAGGTATGATGCAAAAAACGTAAGGATGGAAAGAGGGAACATTGTCATAAAGAACAAGAAAGCAAAGCTAACTTCGGGCGGAGCCGAAGTTGATATACCCTTGCAGTTAAAACCGGATATATATCGCAAACATCGGATATAGTTGGCCGATCCTTATGGGAATAGGAATATATAATCCAATTTATTACAATACAAAATCTAAAAAAAGTCCCAAACTTCTATCTTCAAAAATACGAAAGTTGATATTTCTACCAAATACCATTTCCGATCGTTGAGTTATATGGCAGCTATAGGATATAGTCGGCCGATCCTAATGAAATTTGGTAGGTCGGATCAACTGACCAAATATATAACCTGTATCAAGTTCCAGCTTTCTATCTTCAAAAACACGAAAGTTGGGTCATTTCCTATCGTTCAGTTATATGGCAGCTATAGGATATAGTCGGCCGATCCTTATGAATTTGGCATGTCGTAATGTTTTGCCAAAAATAGCTTTCATGTCAAATTTGAACTCTCTAACTCTAAAAACATCAAAGTTATACCATTTCCGATCAATCAGTTATATGGCATCTATAGGATATAGTCGACTGATCACGGTCGTTCCGACTTATATACTGCGTGCAAAGGAAAGAAGGGTGTGTGCAAAGTTTCAAGACGAAAGCTTTAAAACTGAGAGACTAGTTTGCGTAGAAAGAAACAGACAGACAGACAGACGGACAGACGGACATGCTCATATCAACTCAGGAGGTGATCCTGATGAAGAATATATATACTTTATAGGGTCTGAGATGTCTCCTTCACTGCGTTGCACACTTTTGACCAAAATTATAATACCCTCTGCAAGGGTATAAAAATAATAGATCCAACCCTTGAGGAGGCTAACATTCAAGACTTGGGCAACAAATCGTCAGGTGCATTCGAAATTATAATAAGGATGAGTGGGAGCGGGATATAAAGGCCAAAATATAGCACTTCTTAAGAAGCTGGCACTTCTTAAAGAAGCTTGGAAGCTGGCCTAGAAAGAGAAAAAACATTGAATGGCTAATGCAAAGCACGACTCGTAAGTAAGATGCTGATAAAGATGAAGCTCAATTTAAGAAGCAATCTCGCACTTCTATTTACCATACATGGATAAAAGATTAGCAGGGTTATACCATCGACATGGAGAACTAGTAGATTCTGTAAGAGACGGTCTCTACGAGAGTTTGAGGCATCTGAGGGTGTCCCTGGCGACTAGCTAATCATTATGGAGTCAAGTCTAGGAAATCCACCTGACTGTCTATAAGACATATGAAGTTCTAATTGACAGTGGATACAAAAAGCAGGCATATATTAGGCTACAAGAAGAGGTTCAGAACGCCCTTACGGTAAACATTAAAAACATTCAAAAATATAATGGGGATGTAGTGAAGTGGAAACTATGACATCATTTCCTGCTTGATCTGCGCTTTACAGCAATGCGTGTAGGTTGATGTGCCATATTGAGCTAGATGAGGAAAACTTCAAACCCTAGTTTCAAGGGTCACAAAAAGCACCATACCGTGTTACATCTAGAATCTACAAACTTTCAATCCCCAGCAATAGGTAAAGTAATCAATAAAAATTAAAACCTTCTGACGCAGCAAAAATAGCATTCCAGTCAAATAACGGACATGCGGCGAAGCTAAGAGCCCTGCTATACTCAGGATCGCAAATCAATTTCATCAACGAACGATTACCATCAATCGTGTCGTTAAAGTGCTACAGTTATAAATCAGGCCGTATTCTGTTGAGTCTGCGTTCTGTTGAGAACAATTCTGTTGAGAACAATCAAATGTTAAATCGATCTCCGTCTGAATTGTATCGTGAGAAAACCTATGTAAAAAACTAAAATGGGCAGCGGATGGAATATTTATTATAAATCTGCTTTGGCCCAATCTCATTACTGCCCTTCAGTTCATCAGACAGAGAATGTCAGCAGACATCCAATAAAAAAATTATAATATAACGATGTTTTTAAATTTGAGAGAAAGGAAAGTGAGATGACGCGGTAGAGACCATTGTAGATCGAACACAATACCCTAAGATGTTCGAACTACTCGTACAATGGCTATAGAGTAGAGGACTAAAGTTTTTAAACCTTCTTATAGGAACGTTGAAATTTAATCGTGTTAGTAATATTAATTAATAATATTGTGTTGAAAAACGACACCAAACATTATTCTACAATTTTTAAATGGGGCTAGTTTATTACTAAGAGTCTGCCATGATATGAGAAAAACATTTGCATCCTACTTAAGTCCCCTAGGAGCAAATACAAAGATATTCTTTTGTACAGATTCTTTATTTATACTAAGATATTCGGAAAAATAATTATAATTACTCATTATCTGCGTCTACGTTTCAGGCACGAAATTTAAAACACATTTTATCTCCGCGCTTTAACTTTGTAACGAAATGGAATATTGAAATATTATTTTACCCACAATTGTTTTTCACCTCGGCAAGAGCCTCATAAAAAAGTGACGACGTCACGATAAATTGAACTGAACTGGGTTCTTCTCATAAGTTATTGGATGGACCGAAATCATAGGTCGATCATTTGGGCATCGCTTCGGACCAGGCAGGTCTTATCCTGTCGACAGAGACGACTTCTTCCTTGCGTTGATATTCAGAGTGAATGCTAATTATTATTATTATTTTATTTTATTATTATAATTATATATTATTTTTTAGCTAAAACATTTTTTGGTTGCTGTAGTGCGCCGTTGGAGTCGGACGTATGATCCACATTCGGTTTCGAAAGTCCTCTAGGAAAACGGCAGGATCCACGCTTGTATCGATGTCTTCATTCTACGGTTGCCAAACGAATTGTAGAGCATCTCCGCATTGTTGTTCTGTAGAGCATCTCCGCAGCCGATGATTTTAGATCCTTTTTTATGCATGTCCAAAGTCCCAAAAAGACGACAGGTAGTAGCTCTGTTCAAGGATTTTTTGGGTTACACATCATTGCAGCCTTGAACGATCTGTGTCATCTTTTGATCATTTTATTTGATTGTGGATGATAAGCAGTCGTATGAATATGGCCATACGAATTTTTGCTTTATTTGCTGCAACGTTGTTTTGGATGTTGTTGGAATGCGAGAAGTTGTGGAAAAAAGAAAAAATTTGCTTAGGAAGGAAAAGTGGTACGTATGGACGAACGAAATAAATTAGTACGTCCCAATAAAGGGTGACATTGTCATTGTATTGGATTCGTTGCAGCTGAAGCGAAGTGGTTCCTCGGAAGTTCGAAATCAGCTACCTGAGCTTTCTCGATTTGCTTTTGCTATAGTCTGGCAAAAGCATCCGAGACTACATTATCAGATTCTTTGACATGCACGATTCGAGTCGTAAGCTACGAAATGTAGCCAAGATGACGAAGATGCCTTGGTGACGCCGCTTCTGGCTTATGGAGAGGCGTGTGGTCCGTTTTAATGAGAAATGGTTGAACCTCCACGCCCTGTTGGAAGTTTTTGATGGCTTCATAAACCGAGTGTAATTCACAATCGTACATGCTGTAGTTTTTTTGTGTTTTCTAGTTTTTTGAGAACCACTGGGTGCATATTAGGCCTTAAAAAAAGTTTATTATACCCTGGCAAAGGGTATTATAATTTTGGTCAAAAGTGTACAACGCAGTGAAGGAGACATTTCCGACCACTTAAAGTATATATATTCTATATTCAGGATCACCTCGTGAGTTGATATAAGCATGTAAGTCTGTATGTCTGTTTGTCCGTCTGTTTGTTTTTACGCAAACTAGTCTCGCAGCTCTCGACTTGAAACTTTTCACCCACCCTTCTTTCCTATGTACGCAGTATAAAAGTCGGAACGGCCGTTTGATCGAAAATGTTATAATTTTGGTGTTTTTAGAGTAAGAGAGTTCGGATTTTGCATTAGTGCTATTTTTGGTAATAATATTATTTACCAAATTTTATAAGGATCGGCCGACTATATCCTATAGCTGCCATATAACTGAACGATTGGGAATGACCCAACTTTCGTGTTGGGTAGAAAGCTGAAACTATTTCACAGATTCTATTTTTGATCACTTGATCCGACCTACCAAATTTGATAACAATCGGCCGACTATATCTTATAGCTGCCATATAACTAAACGATCGGAAATGGTTTTTGGTAGAAATACCAACTTTGGTATGTTTGATGATAAAAGTTTGAGACTTTTTTTAGTTTTTGTTTTGTAATAAATTGGATATATATTGGTAATATACATATTCCCATAGGGATCGGCCAACTTTATCTGATGTTTGCGATATATATTCGGTTTTTACTGCAAGGGTATATAAACTTCGGCTCCGCCCGAAGTTAGCTTTCCTTTCTTGTTTTGTTTTTAAACCTTGGTTTTATTTCTTGAATCTTCTCTTTCGAGACCTCTTGGTGCATCAAATCTTATATTTTTAACTTAGGTAACAGTCATATTGACTTATACAGAGCAAGACGGCCCAAAAAGTCGATTGATGAGTTGGGAGATCGTTGCATCGAAGGTGGGATCCGCTACAAACCTGAGTCAGTGTTTGTCGTCTATCAAGGTGGACGCCAAGGTACGTTACTTCGTTAGCTTTAGGGATCTGTATACCATTTGTCCATTACGAACGTTGACGTTTTTAGTTGTTCGTTAGTTGAAACTCCAGCTTCGATGATGTAGTCGCCCGAAGGAGCTGTGTTGCATCTCACTGAAAATATATATTATATAGTATAGTATGATTCCAGTAGCTTTAGGGTGTATGTTGGCTTGTGGGTGTGGGTTCCAGAGCACATCACAACTGTTATATAAAGCTAGTTTATTGCTTTTATTGTCTATTCCAGCATCTTCTCGCTAATATTGGAATACCCCAGATTTTTTGTTTTGTTAACTGCGATTATACTTCAGTTTTCCCGGAGCTCGGGCAAAGCGAGTCCGCTCAGTTCGGTAGTTTGCTGATTACCCAGCGAACCATTAAGCGTTACAATGTTTGGGTTTCATTTTTAAGACCAATGGCATGTACAAGCATGTACTCTATAAGCCCAAGCAGTGTGCATTCTGAAGTTTTTGTATGTCTTCAACACAAAAACAAGAAAGGAAAGCTAACTTCGGGCGGAGCCGAAGTTGATATACCCTTGCAGTTAAAACCGGATATATATCGCAAACATCGGATATAGTTGGCCGATCCTTATGATTACATCATAATAAAACCAATTAATTACAATAAAAAATCTAAAAAAAAGTCCCAAGCTTCTATCTTCAAAAATACGAAAGTTGATATTTCTACCAATTAGCATTTCCGATCGTTCAGTTATATGTCAGCTATAAGATATAGTCAACCGATCGTTATGAAATTTGGTAGATCGGATTAACTGACCAAAAATAGAATGTGTACCAAGCGCCAGCTTTCTATCATCAAAAACACGAAAGTTGGGTCATTTCCGATCGTTCAGTTATATGGCAGCTATAGGATATAGTCGGCCGATCCTTATGAAATTTGGCATGTCATATTATTTTGCCAAAAATAGCTCTCATGTCAAATTTGAACTCTCTAACTCTAAAAACACCAAAGTTATACCATTCCCGATCAATCAGTTATATGGCAGCTATAGGATGTAGTCGGCCGATCCGGGCCGTTCCGACTTATATACTGCGTGCAAAGGAAAGAAGGGTGTGTGCAAAGTTTCAAGTCGATAGCTTTAAAACTGAGAGACTAGTTTGCGTAGAAACAGACAGACGGACAGACGGACAGACGGACAGACGGACATGCTCATATCAACTCAGGAGGTGATCCTGATCAAGAATATATATACTTTATAGGGTCGGAGATGTCTCCTTCACTGCGTTGCACACTTTTGGACAAAATTATAATACCCTCTGCAAGGGTATAATGATTGTTTTTGTTTCCAGTGATTTCGACGTGTTTTCAATCAATTTTTTGTTTGCATGGAGCCTTTGTCACGCTAGGAAACTTTTTTTGTAAGCCTCGGAAGTCGTATATGCTAAGAGTTGAAAAAATGGTGCGGAATATTGCTTTTTATCACCTCCAATAAATGTGAGGTAGAGACTCCATCCATTTTGCTTCCATCAGTAGAATTTTTTGTGACAGATAAAGCTGGGGGCTCGTCGGCCACTTATCTTTCGGCTCCTTTAAAAATGATGGACCTGTAAACCAGATCGATTCGGACCAGATCGGACATTATATCTCCCGGATTCTGTTTAGTTGATACATGCCGCCACGTCCTATCATCTGACCACTATTGAATTTCAGCAACCCTATTCGATACGAACGTTGAAAACGACGATGGATGGGAACGAATCCAATGAAGAGTTACTTCTGAATTCGTCCAAAAAACCATTCATTCCTTCGGAACTTTTATTAAAGGCTTTATCATGCGGCAGAGATCTGTGAGAAGGTGAGCGGCACGCAACTCAAGACAAGGGGAGCGTGTTTGTCTTGAGCGGCGCTACTTTAGACTTTGCAGTCAATAACGAAACTTCAATACCTTCTGCAGATTCGCAACGAATGTAGACGCAGGCTCCATAGGCTCTCATCGATGCGTCAAAAAAAATCATGAATTTTAATCGGTGACATCGGCTCGGTAAACACGCATCTCGGAATTGAGATGTCCCCTACTTGCGACAAGGCAATTTGTATTTTGTTCCACGCTGTTTCTAAAATCAAGATCAGTGGAATTGACTCATCCCAATCTAGCTTATTTAGCCAAAGTTCCTGCAATAGGATCTTTCCTTTTATAAGTATAGAGCTTAATAAGCCAAAGGGGTCAAAGACTTTCGATGTCACCGAAAGAATATTTGGCTTGGTCGCCCTTTGATTCATGAGCGATGCTTTAGTCAGTTCTGAGTCCGAAAGTATTATTGACCGTGCTCTCGGATGCAGTAACTTCAGGCGAGTTTGAAAACCACTTGCTCAATTCAAACCCAGCGTTTTTAAGAACCTGAGTTATTTCAAACTTAATTGTCCTTAACTTAACTTAATTGTTAACTTAACTTTTGCTCCTCAATGCAACCAGCACCCGTTAACAAGTCTTCGGCGTAAAAGTCGGACCCAATATCTTTGGCAGCTTGAGGGAATGTATTTTTCACGGATTCACTCAACCTCTTCAAACACCTTTTGGCCAGGAACATTTGCCATACACGCCATATTTAACGGTGTTGAGCTTGCAAAGTTTCACACACCCTGATGGGTCTTTCCTCCCCACTATCAACTGGAATCGCCTATCGGCTTCATTAACCATTACTTGGTGATACATATTTTTAATGTCGGCTATTTGAGCGAATCTGTTTAGCCGGCACCAGAGAACGGCAAGGGTACACCTAAACAATAAGTGTACCCGAATCAATTGTGCGTTAACGTCACTTAGAGTGTGATCGGCACTCTTAAATAAGGTTTGTTGCCTTTCACTGATATTTTCGGACATGCTCATACGCACACTCGCAAAACGACTTCGTGCTCTTTTCTGAATGTATACATGAATTGACGCCGATCAATATGATAAAGCAAAAGGAATGGGCGAAATTGAGAGCACAAAACTTGAGACAAACAATATGTGAGAGACAAGTGTGTTGTTGTTATTCTTGCATTAGCTTCATACATGCATACATATTTGTTTTTAAGTATGCACATATGCAAATTATATTTATCCCGAAGTTCACTTTTTAAAAAAATAATTTTTAATTTTTAATTTTTTATTTTTAAAAACTTTATTTATTATTTCTTATTTGGTTCACAAACTTTATTTAAACGCTTAGGCTAGACCGATTGTATGTGAAAGGCTTGCTCCCGGAATAAGACTGCCAATTTTTAATTGCCAGATAACCAACAAACCTCGGCTTAAGAGAAATAACCCAAAAGGGTACTTGGAGAGAATAAACAATTGCCCTAAGAGATTCTAAGAGAAAGGGACAATTTGCTGATGCAGTAGTTGAGTCATTCGTGAAGAGTGATAAGATCGGAAGATCGAACCAATTCGGACTGGTGACGGCGAGTCGGCTCTAATGTTTATGTCTGGCTTGGGCCATGGAAAATTTCATGGGAATGTTTACAAGTGGAGCTTGATGTTTAGTCTGGATAATCTTTTGGGGATCATCAGAAACGAGTGAGGGGAAATTAGGAGACAAGATAAGAAACGGCATGACGCATTCAGCAGGGGCTACTGCGTTTTGCAAATAATGTTTACATTGCCTTTTTGGTGAGGCAATTTATGAGTTGGATAACACACCCCCTTCTAAATTGAAGCGTCCCGATTCAAATGATGGTGCAGTCATGGAGTTTATTTGAGCTGTTAATTCTGCTACGATTATTTCTTCATGCGGGATTTCTTGATCGGACAAATTATTTGTTTTTAAAATATTGCTAAGCCGTGGTTTAATGGTTTTACAATATTTTCTTAATTTATAAATTAATAACCAAATTATATATGTTGAAATTAATGTGATTACAATTAATGTTAGTGGTATTCTGGTTTGTTTAATTTGAATAAAAGGATATAGGGTATTTATGTTATCAAATGATAGTTCCGAATTGTTGGATAATATATATTCGGATATTTCAAAATTATATAATTGTGGGCTGTAATGTATTCATATATTTTATTATCTACGTTTGAATATGATATATTATTAATTATTGTGGTGCCATTGAATGTTATTAAATAAGACCCTATTAGGCAAGAGTCATTTACAATATTATTTCCATTTACTAAAATAGCACCTTCCTGAATTATATTTATTTGTTTATTTTTATACCCTTGCAGAGGGTATTATAATTTTGTCCAAAAGTGTGCAACGCAGTGAAGGAGACATCTCCGACCCTATAAAGTATATATATTCTTGATCAGGATCACCTCCTGAGTTGATATGAGCATGTCCGTCTGTCCGTCTGTCCGTCTGTCCGTCTGTCTGTTTCTACGCAAACTAGTCTCTCAGTTTTAAAGCTATCGACTTGAAACTTTGCACACACCCTTCTTTCCTTTGCACGCAGTATATAAGTCGGAACGGCCCGGATCGGCCGACTATATCCTATAGCTGCCATATAACTGATTGATCGGGAATGGTATAACTTTGGTGTTTTTAGAGTTAGAGAGTTCAAATTTGACATGAGAGCTATTTTTGGCAAAATAATATGACATGCCAAATTTCATAAGGATCGGCCGACTATATCCTATAGCTGCCATATAACTGAACGATCGGAAATGACCCAACTTTCGTGTTTTTGAAGATAGAAAGCTGGAACTTGGTACAGATTATATTTTTGGTCAGTTAATCCGACCTACAAAGTTTCATTAGGATCGGCCGACTATATCCTATAGCTGCCATATAACTGAACGATCGGAAATGACCCAACTTTCGTGTTTTTGATAATAGAAAGCTGGCGCTTGGTACACATTCTATTTTTGGTCAGTTAATCCGATCTACCAAATTTCATAACGATCGGTTGACTATATCTTATAGCTGACATATAACTGAACGATCGGAAATGCTAATTGGTAGAAATATCAACTTTCGTATTTTTGAAGATAGAAGCTTGGGACTTTTTTTTAGATTTTTTATTGTAATTAATTGGTTTTATTATGATGTAATCATAAGGATCGGCCAACTATATCCGATGTTTGCGATATATATCCGGTTTTAACTGCAAGGGTATATCAACTACGGCTCCGCCCGAAGTTAGCTTTCCTTTCTTGTTTTCTATTATTTTATTACATATTGATTTTTCACCGTTCAATAAGCGAGTGAAACATGATTTTTCTGTGCTAAGAACACAATAATTATTAAATAGTTCTTTTTTGAAATTACTTATTTCATAATAAATGTTGTCGCATTTTGCTACCTGATTGCTTAACAGTAATTTTCCATCATTATGAGAAATAGCTCTTGCGTAATAAGTATCGCATCTATTTTTTATAATGGGATATTTTAAATAGATTACAAATAATTCTTTATGTAAAGCAATTTTGAATTCAGAAATGTCCAATAAATCCGAGATTACTACAGGTTTTGATTCGTGTTTATATATTTCTTGAATATCATCTATATTTAATATTTTTGTGTTAAAAATGTCCATTTTAGCCAATGTAATTGTATCAATTAAATTTTGTAGATCATAATTTATTAAATGTAGACGATGTTTTCTAAGAGGTAACTCTTGGCTTGTAAAAACCGATTTTAAATTTGTGGACAGTATTTTGATTTCATCAAACAATTTGGAATTTATTATTTGTTGCTTGTTGTTGTTGTCGATTAGTTCATTAATTTTATTTTCAATTGTTATTACGTCATCATGGTCCGGGGTACCAGCTAACCATTTTAAAACCGTTCCTAATTCATTAATACCTCTCTTAGATCTTGTTGGCAATAATTGTGACAGAATTAAATTTAAAGTTCTTAAATTATATGAAATTTCCCAGTTCAATCTATCATTATTAGTATTCTTTATGTAGTTAAGCTCTGTGTCCATAATTTCTTTATAGAAACTAATGTTGGTAACATGAAATAGCTCAGCATATGAGTCATAGGTCAGAACGTCCTTATTGTCTTTATAAAGAAAGAAGTCATGATTCGAATAATTAATTATTTCGGATGTTGTTGTGACTATGATCAGAAATAGAAGTGTTGCGGAATGCATTGTTATCTGTAAGTTAGAGAACAACAAAAAATTTTAAGACTTAATATTATCTTTGTGAACTATTCTATTCCTATTGTTTATTATTACTTTATTATCCTGGTTTTCCTTAACTACCTGTTTTTTATATCTCGGTTTTAGATACCGAGATTTCTCTTTCCGATGGTTTCTTTTCATAAATTATTTCTCCTACATTATAATTTTTTTGTTTCTTGTCTTTGTTATGCGTTGCTAACATAACTGTTTGAGCTTGTTGGAGAATGTTAGGTATTTTCTCATGGTTTATTTTGTTGTATAATATGTCCAATGGCTTCTCATTGGTAACTGAGTGAATACTCTGATTATATTTTTGAGCTGCCCTTATGATTATTTCAGAGTAATCTGTTATATTGTATTCATCTTTGATACATCTAGCGATCTCTGAGTGTTGAATGTGCCCTTTCAATTTGACCATTGGAAGTGCTATGTCTTGGATCTGCAAAGTGTATTGTGAGTCCACTTCTACTTATAAATGAACGAAATTGCGCAGATGTGAAACTTGGTTCGTTGTCTGTCATGACGGTTTTGGCTAATGGATAATGTTGTAAAATTTCTAGTACTTTGTTTTCAATATTTAGCTTATTTTCTATTTCTTTGACTGTTAAGAATTTTGAATAAGCGTCAATACATGTTAAAAAAATTTTTTTATCTGCGTAAAATATATCAATATGAAGATTTTCACCTTCGCTAGTTGGAATTGGTGCTTCACCTATCGGAATTTCTACTGGATGTCTGCAATATTTATTTTGGTTACAAATGACGCAATTTTTTATATATTCTTTTAATTTTATAAATAATTTTGGCCAATAATAAAGTCTAGATATTTGTTTATAATTTTCGTCTAATCCTCTATGGGCACGACAATGAGTCTCTTCAATAATAATTGCCTTATCTTCGTCACTTTCTACGTCTTGTAAAAAAATTCTTGTAAATAGGAATTTGTTTCCGAAATTTTCTTTTAGTGGTTTTTGCAATAAGTAAAGGTCTTCTAGGGTACAGTGCAGGCCTATGGTTATATTTGGTGAAATATATTCCTTTAGTAACGTTACTAAATTCTCTGGAGTATCATACTCAATAATATGTCTAACATTATTGAAGACATTTACTGATTCGTGGACTGTTAATCTGCCAGTAGTGATTAAGAGTTGAATTTTGAATTGATTAAGTGGTTTATTAGTTTCTTGGATTACATTTTCAAAGCTGCTTTCTGCAGAATGAATTGTATTTTCATCAGAGCTAACCTCTGATATATCTGCGTCGGACAAATTGTTTATTTGGACTCTGGATAAGGCATCCGCTACAACATTAGTTGTACCTGGTTTGTAATGAATTTTTGGTGTAAAGCTTTGTATGAATGAATACCAACTTTTCATGTCAATATTTGGGTTTTTGTCAGATATTGAATACGATAATGACTGATGATCGGTGTGAATTTCCATTCCAACCACGCCATATAAATAGTTTCTTAGGTTTTTTAATGCCCAAACAATTGCTAATAATTCTTTTTTGTTTGTGGCGTATGCTCGTTCTGTTTTATTGAGGCTTTTTGATATAAAAGTTATAGGTTTACCCTCTTGTGACAGAACCGCTCCTAATGCCATATTTGAAGCGTCTGTTGTAAGAACGAATTTTTTACTATAATCTGGTTGCACTAATTCAAGTTGATTAGTAAGGTTTTGCTTAAGTTCATTGAATGCTTTTACAGCTGGTTCGTCCAACTGTACCGACATTTTTTTCGACATGTTTTTAGATATTTTACCATTATGGCCTCCTAAATATGATTTGAGTGGTTTTGCTATATAAGCATAATTACGGACAAACTTTCTATAATAGCCTGTTAGGCCAAGAAAGCTTCTAAGCTCTCTGATATTTTTTGGAATGGGGTAATTTTGTATTGCTGCGATTTTGACTGGGTCTGTTTTGATTGCATTATAAGAGACCACGTATCAAAGAAAGTTGGTTTCTTGCGAAAAGAATTTGGATTTTTCTAAAGAAATTTTCATATTTGCTTCTAAAAGGATATTTATTATTCTAGTTAAATCATTAAAATGTTCTTCTACAGAATTTGAGAAAATTATTATATCGTCCATATAGACGTGGCAAGTTTTTCCAACTTGATCTCTTAAAATGTCATCCATTGCTCGTTGGAAGATTCTTGGAGCGTTTGTCAAGCCAAAAGGCATTCTTAAAAATTCGTATTTACCGTTATTTATAGAAAAAGACGTTTTTTGAATGTCGGATTCTCTCATTAATATTTGATGAAAACCTGATTCCAAGTCAATTGTGGAAAAAAATTTTGCTTTTCCCAGATTAGCTAATATAACAGATGGATCCTGCATCGGGTATCTATCGGGAATTGTGTTTTCGTTTAATTTTTTAAAATCAATGACAAGTCTTAGTTTTGGACTGCCATCTTCATTGTATCCTTTTTTCGGAACTACAAGAACTGGAGAATTATACGGACTCCTGCTAGGTTGTATGATTTTTTCGGACAACATTCTTTTAATTTCTTTATTAACAAATTCTGCTACAGATTGGGCATATGGGTATTGTTTACCATATATGGGTCTATCATGTTCTAAGTTTATTTCCCCTCTAATATCAGTGCGGAAAGGGATTTGCATATTTATTTTAGAGTGCTCATTTTTGATATGGTTTGTTATTATATTTCTTAATTCTTCCATATCATTTTCTGATTTTAATTTTATGTTGTTTAGGCAATGTTTTTTATTTTTTTTTGTTGCCTGAAGTGGATTGTGAGGTTATTGACCTTAGACCTTCGTTTTTTGATTGGAAGGACTTTATTGAACAAAAATCTTCTGAGCGCTCTGATTCGGAGCTGTAGTCATAGTCGCTTGTTTCGACGCAGACTGAATACGATTTAACTTGTTTTATCTGGTTAAAATATTTGTTTATTAAGAATTTGTTCAGAGGGTGATTACATTTTTCCTCGGTGTGGCATAGATTTTCAATACACACTTTATTGTGAAAAAGTAATTTTTCCTCTTTCCCATGATATTGTATAACTCCCTTTTTTGTGTCGATTATAGCACCAATTTTTTTAAGTAGATTATATCCGACTAACAAGTCAGTTTCTAAACCCTCGATTTCATAAAAGATATGTTTAATATTGAAAATTGTTATCATGTGAAAATATTTTATTATCGAATATCCGTTAACTGTTGAAACCCTTTTATAAATAGAGAGTTCATTTTATTTAAATATATTCCCTTTTTAATGTAACAAGCGGTTGCGCCTGTATCAATTAGTACTTTAAAATTTTTATTTTCTTTTCTGTCAAATCGTATTAAGTAAGGTAATCTTACTCTTGCCCTTCCCCTAAAAAATGGTCCTCCTGAATATTATTAATTTTCATGGTTTTATTTTGTGGTTGATTTACTGTACTCTCAAGCTCTCGCTTTACTGGAAAATGACTTGAGCCAGCTGCTTGATTTGCAAAGTTTTGTGGATTATTACGGCTATAATTATGTTGATAATAGTGTGGTCGACCTGAATACGGACGATCTTGGTTTTGGTTTGTGTCAAAATTTTGGGTATATCCCTGACGATAATTATTAGATTGCCCTTTTGGTCGGTTTACGAACTGTATGGAAGGATCGACTTCCATTGGTTCTGGGGTTTGTTGTCCCTGAACGTTGTTCTGGCCGAAATAAGTCTGTTGGGGCCAACTTTGGTTTTGGCTGTTTCCCCATTTTGGTTTATTAAAGTTTTGTTTTGGTTGAACCGAGTTAAACCTTAGGTAATTATTTTGCCTTCGGTTTTCATTTTGAAAGGTTTTCATATTGATCCGTTTAGACCAGAAATAAAGATTCTTAGAGCATTGCTCCTAATTACTTTATTAGTTTCTTTTGTAATTTCGCTTTCTTTACCGTATGTCATTATGGTCTTATTGATCAGTAGGGTCATCTTTTTATTTACCTCATTATAAACTCCGTAATAGACAATTTACCTTGTCTAAGAATACTTAGTTCAGCTTCTAGAACGTGGATTGGTCTTCTATCATTATAGATAAAATCCAATCTAGACAAAATTGCATTGAAATTAAGAACTGTTCCATGGTTGGTTAGGGCGTCATGTGCCGCTCCCATGATTTTGTTACGAAGTATGGTTAACGCTATAAAATATTGCTCACTGTTTATTTTATATAAACTCATTGCTGTCTCTGCAGCCTCCCTCCAGCCTACATACTGAGTTTGCTCCCCATTAAATTTTGGCAGAGCTTGAATCACTTCTAATGTTGTATCACAACTTATATTTGGATTAATTGTCTGAATTTTATAATCTTCTACCGTTTTTTCCTTACTTTCTACTTTTGCCGATAATTCATTAATTTTTGTAGTCAATTCATTTAACTGGACATTTATCAATCTATTTATTAATTCTGTTGTAATAGAACTGGTTCCAATTCCACTACCTAATGTGCTTGATCCACCACCGGTTGCCATGTTTAAATTTTGAAAATTATTTATTATATCTTCCAGATTGTTTAATCGTATTTTCAAGAGTATTTATTTAAGTATTTAATTTTTCAAGAGATTTGACTTAGTTTTATACAATTTTTTGTTAGTATTTTTTATATGTAATGTAAATTTAATGTATAACTAAGGATAAGCTTTTCTTTAATTTCTCACGATGATGTTGTATCCTTTCCTCCTTAGTTAGATGTCCTGTTTGGTTTCTTCCTTCGGCTATCTGTATCCTTTTCTCCTTGGTTAAATGTTCTGTTGGATGTCTTCCTTCTTTCTTTCGTTGGATCGGTTAGTCAGCTTTTGTATTTAATTGAATTTATTTATTCCTTTTGTATTTATTCCCTTTTTTTTAAAATTATTTTTTGTATTTCTTTGTATATTTTTTTTTTTGTATTATTTTTTGTATATTGTTTTTTTGTTAAACTTTTCTGTTTGTAAAATGTTTTTGATTTATTGTTTTTTTGCTTATTCAGGTCTCTTGAAAAGCTCCTCTTGAAAAATCACTGACGCACTGTGTGGATTTGTTTAGAGTTGTTTTTGTTTGTGTTGTTTTTCATTAATTAATTTATTTTTCAGTGACCACGGTTTTTTAATTTTGAACACTGAATTTTAATGTGTTTTTTTGTAATGTTTTTTATATATATTTTTTTATTTTTTATCGGAGTCTTTGCCAATCACTAGTCTTCGGTTTGCCCGTTCAACGCGATTAAATTGGGATTTATATGAGTTTTTCTGAGCCACGCTGGTGCTTTCCTTTTATTTATTTTGTTTTTATTTTAATTAATTATTTATTAGAATCACCTTTATTTGCATGGCCCCACGTTGGGCGCCAATTATATTTATCCCGAAGTTCACTTTTTAAAAAATTAATTTTTAATTTTTTATTTTTAAAAACTTTATTTATTATTTCTTATTTGGTTCACAAACTTTATTTAAACGCTTAGGCTAGACCGATTGTATGTGAAAGGCTTGCTCCCGGAATAAGACTGCCAATTTTTAATTGCCAGATAACCAACAAACCTCGGCTTAAGAGAAATAACCCAAAAGGGTACTTGGAGAGAATAAACAATTGCCCTAAGAGATTCTAAGAGAAAGGGACAATTTGCTGATGCAGTAGTTGAGTCATTCGTGAAGAGTGATAAGATCGGAAGATCGAACCAATTCGGACTGGTGACGGCGAGTCGGCTCTAATGTTTATGTCTGGCTTGGGCCATGGAAAATTTCATGGGAATGTTTACAAGTGGAGCTTGATGTTTAGTCTGGATAATCTTTTGGGGATCATCAGAAACGAGTGAGGGGAAATTAGGAGACAAGATAAGAAACGGCATGACGCATTCAGCAGGGGCTACTGCGTTTTGCAAATAATGTTTACATTGCCTTTTTGGTGAGGCAATTTATGAGTTGGATAACATGCATACATACATATATATGAGATAAAAATAAAAGCCGTGTTTTGCTACTTCGTTGTGTGTATTTAATTTTAATGTTTTTAAGAAAGTCATTACATATTTCAAATAGTTTATATAGTCTTAGTTTTGTATAATAGTTTTCCTTTTGGATCCATTTTAATCTTAGATTAGTTTGTCGTAAAAATAAAAGTTATTGCCGTCTTCAGTGACTAATATAAAAATAACAAATGCGTATAACTATTACAAGTGAATGCGTCTTCAATGACTAGGTCTTACAATATGCTTAACCCTAGACGGTCATGCTTCGTCGATTCGACGACGCATGGTCACATTTGTTCGATTATTCCAGTATTTTTTTGATTCTTTTTCCTCGTTTTTCGTACAGCTGTTGTCGATGCTTAGACGCAGCTGTGTGCAAACGTACAAATCCGTCGGTCGCATGTAAGTATCATTTCTGAGAATTAGCGTCGTCGAAACGACGAAGCATGTCTTTAGTGTGACTTTTTGGTAATATTGCATATATTTTTCTGCAGAAATTTGGCCTAGAAAATGAATAGAGGCAATGGTTTAGACGAGATTGCGATTGCAAACCTTCTTGAAGAGGACGAATCCGATGTGGATATTGAAGATTCTGGTGAAGATCATCCAATTTTGGGCGAATTAGTTGAGGAACCAAGTTCTTCAGAAGACTCTTCAGATGACGAAAACACACCATTAAATGTGTTGTTTAATAAGTCCAGTATTATTACTTTTTCTAAAACTGGTCTTCGCGGAAAGGATCGTCATAAGTGGGCAACTCAAAAGTCAAAATCCCATAAATACGGGCAATCCATTATCCATCAACGTCGCGGACCGACAAGAAACTGTAAAAGCTTAAAGGATCCACTGGATATATTTCAGCACTTTATAACGCCGGAAATAGTGGAAGAAATAGTTATGTGGACAAACGCTGAAATTCAACATAGGCAGCACGACGGCAACGACATTTTGCAAACAAAATCAACATCCTCTACAGAAATTTATGCTGTTATTGGTATTCTAACACTCACAGCTGCTATGAAAGATAATCACCTTACCTGTGATGAGTTGTTTAATACAGCATCCTGCGGTTCAAAATACCTTTCAACTATGACAAAATCAAGGTTCAAATTTTTGATGTCTTGCTTACGATTTGATGACAAATCTATTAGGATTCAGCTTATCCACGACAAGTTTGCCCCTATCAGAAAAGTTTGGGAAATGTTTATTCAAAAGTGTCGTGATAATTATACTCCTGGTCCATATCTCACCATTGACGAGCAGCTATTAGCTTTTAGAGGTCGATGTGGATTTAAAATGTACATTCCGAATAAGCCAGCCAAATACGGCTTAAAACTTGTAATGATGTGCGACAGTGGAACTAAATATATGGTTGATGCCAAACCTTACTTAGGTAAAGGATCGACCGATTCCAATGCTCCGATAGCTGAAAGCTATGTTAAAGATTTAACTAAAACTATACATGGTACAAACCGCAATGTAACAATGGATAATTGGTTTACATCAGTTGCATTAGCCAAATCTTTACTGAAGAGCCCATATAAATTAACACTTGTAGGAACCCTACGCTCAAATAAAAGAGAGATACCACCAGAGTTGAAAAACGACAAAGGGCGCAAAGTCGGTACTTCAATGTTCGTTTACGATAATGAACTGACTTTATTGTCTTATAAGCCGAAACCACATAAAGTCATTTTCTTGTTGTCGTCATGTAATGAAAATGGAACTATAAATGACGACACTAAAAAGCCCCATATGGTCGAGTTCTACAATTCCACTAAGGGGGGTGTAGACACCTTTGACCAAATGTGTAGCGTCATGAGCTGCGCTCGAAAAAACCAACCGCTGGCCAATGGCCACCTTTTTTGGAATGTTAAATATGGCTTTTATTAACAGTTTTGTTATTTATTCCCATAACATGTTAGAGTCGGGTAGTAAACCACTAAGCCGTAGAAATTATATGAAAAGCCTACACTCAAGCCTCATTCAAAAACAGTTAATGAATAGGCTAAGCCGAGTTACATTGCCCAATTTAGCTCGGGAAAATATCTCAAGCGGCTTAATTGATAAAAATGAAAACAATAATGAAAACCAATCTAATTTAAATGCAAAAAGAAAGATCTGCGCTTTTTGTCCTTCCGCAAAACGTCGTATGACCAAAACCATTTGTTCGAAATGCCAAAAAAGCCTTTGTGGAGAACACAAATTTGATCTGTGTGCCTCTTGTGTAAAAAAATAATTTGCAACATCTTGATTCACATTTTTGTTTAGTTTTAAGCCTTAATATTAAGATTCGACTGAAGTAAAGAAACTACTTGTGATTTTTGTTATCTAATTTGGCCAAAGAAACAAGGCCCAAAAAAAAAAACATGAAAAAAAGGTTGTTTATTATTTTTTAGTTTTTAAGTGTATTATTAATGTAAAAATGAATTGTTATTTCTTATTTTGAACTGATAACGTTATGAATAAAACGCAGTAAAAAAATTTTTTACAATATTGTTTGTTTTTTATCAATTATACTTATTTTAAAATTGGCGTCGTCGATTCGACGAAGCATAACCTTAACGTAGGAAAAATAAGCATGACCGTCTAGGGTTAAAAATATGATAATGAAATTTTGTCTCCAATGACTAATATTAAATAAAAAAAAAAAAATTTGATGTGTGGCCAGCCACAAATTTTAGAACTTTTCGACAGGTGCCGCAAAATAGCCACCCTTCCACGGCACTTTCGTCTTCTTTAAGAATAGAATGTAAAATGTTCCACATAACACTTTTTCCTTTATGTTTTTGTGTTAAAGTGTACGTTCCACAATCAATTTTACTTTTTATAGAGTCCGGCTTGCTTATTCCTTCTACGACTTCAACTAACAACTGAAATCAAGCGACCAAAAAAACAAACCAGCGATCATGCATACCAGTACATACAAGTTTAAGACACTCGAAATCATAACTGTAAAACATAAGTGTTTCGCTCACAGCGCAATATTGCGCATTGCCTTTTGTGATCTACTGTTGCTTTTTGTACATTTGCTTTGAGTGCACTGTGCAGTTCACTAATCTGCGCAACAGTGTCTGGTGAAATAGAATCTACGCTTACTGTTTGAGTGAGTGACGAAATGCAAAAACACGAAACACGGAAAGCGATTTGTGCATTTGGGTGTGTTGTTCTATTCCTTTTGTTTGTGAGTGCGACAAGGACTCCAAACTTATAAGTGTGATTCGGGTGCCAAAAAGTAACACCCTTGACGTTCTCTGGCCGGCACCCAAGAAGAGTTAAATAAAACGCTTTCTAAATTGTAGGACCAACCATCAATAGATCATTTAGGCACTTCTGTGTTAATGTCTTAGAAGACGCATCAAACACGACTCGTAATTTGGTCGATGTGCTTTGAGGCCGTAAAACACACTGATGCGGTATGGCGTCGTGTGGAGTAGCAATAACATCATCGCTTCTAGGGCACAAATGACCTACTGAATCGTATTCTTCCATAAATTCCAAATACATTTTCTTTAAATTCGGATCTCGAAATAATCTTCTCTCGAGCGACAAAAAACGGCGTTTGGCTACCTCGAACGAGTCTCCCAAAATGATTGGATCCGATTTAAATGAAAGCCTGACTTCGAATCGACCTGAAAGCAGTACAACAGTATTTTTCTGATAGTGTTTCTCACATATCTCTTGTTTACGTGACAACAGCTTTTTAGAAGTTGGCACTTCATCCAACGATCAGAATATTTTCAAATTGCCATCTATCGACCAGAGTTATTCTTTTTGGCAATTCAGACTAGAGACAGACTGTTGAAAAGTTAAGGTATTAGCCTTATACTTTTCCGATACTGTCCATCCAAGGAGAATTTTTTTGGAGGATGGGATGGTTCGGAACTAGTTTTATTTGACCAACGGACAACAGTTTGAAAAATGACTCAGCTCCAATAAACATGTCTATCCGCTGAGGTTTATAAAAAATGGGTCCGCTAAAGGCGAGTTCTTTGTTAGGTCCAAATCTTTCACGTTCACTGACTGGTCAAAGTGACAACCCGAGATAGTTCTCAAACTCCAAAAGTCGAACGGAAACTCTCTCCCATTAATCGTTGACTTCACCGTTGAAGTGTGTATCTTTTTCTTAACCAGGGAATTTGCTTGACCAACTCCAAGCAAGTTGATACACGATTCCTCCCTATTAATCTGTAAGCGTTGAGCAAGATCTTCAGTAATGAAGTTCATTTGTGACCCAGAGTCAAGTAATGCTCGGACCAATATGTGCTCGCCATTTTTAGTTCTAACGCTTACAGCATAAGAAATAAGCATATTGTTACTGGTATTGTATTGGCCTCGAAGGAAGCGCAGGACCTGCAGACGGAGCTAAGGTTGTTGGAGGAAGAAGTTCAGTTGCTGCAGTTGCGACAACAACTTCTACATAGGCGAAAGGCGCTCATGGGCAAGCTCCCAAGGGAGAGGCTATCGGAGACTGGCCACGCAGAAAAGATGCCTGGAGCATCTAGTACACGGTACCAGAATGCTGGTACGGACACAATTGGTGAAGTTGCCGTTGTGGAAGGAAACGGCAGTACGCAGAGAGCCCACGCTGGGCCCCCATGGCTCTTTTCTACCAGTGGGGAGGACAACTCAGCTGCTAGGGTCACTAAACCTGTGGGCAGACCATCTTACGAACAATTGACAGCGAGGAAGACTAGCGTGGCTGAGTTGGTGAAGTTTTCCGGAAGGCCGGAGGACTGGCCCTTATTCATCGCAACGTATGAACAGACGAAGGAGCTATGCGGATTCACGGATGCCGAGAACCTAATCCGGCTTCGGCATGCGTTGGAAGGACCAGCCAAGAACGCAGTACAAAGTCTAATGCTGCATGCGGACTGTGTTCCGCAGATAATCGCCACGCTAAGAATGCGATTTGGGCGACCCGAAATTATCATTGACTTGTTAGTGACAAGGATTAAACAATTTCCTCAAGTGAGGGAGAATAAGCTTGAAATGCTGGTTGACTTCTCGGTGGAGGTGCAAAATGTTTGTGCCACGATGAAAGCCTCCAAGTTGGACCAGTACTTAAACAACCCAGCGCTCACGCAGGAGCTAGTGAGCAAGTTGCCATCGATGGTGCAGACGTTTTGGGGAATGCACAAAGCCTCTCTAACAGTGTGTACGTTGGCTGAGTTTAGTACGTGGCTTTCGCAGATGGCAGAAGGAGCGAGCCATGTGATAGTCCCAAGTTCGTCGTCAAGAACGGAGAGAAGGGGCACGGTACATACACACACTGTGCGCCAAGGCTGTCGGCTTTGCACCCGCAATTGCAGAACCCTGCAGGAGTGTCCAGCATTCCTGGAAATGACGACCCGCGATCGCTGGAATGCTACTCGACGGTGTGGCTTGTGCTGGAGATGCTTCCAGAGCCACAAGGTGGAAAGATGCGGCGTCCCCAATCCTTGCGGAATAGATAGATGCCTAGAACGCCATCATCCCCTGTTGCATCGCGGCAGCGCGGCTCCCGTCCAAGCCAGGTGCCATGCACACCGACAAGAAGGTGTGGAAATGCTGTTCAGGGTATTGCCAGTGACTTTGTATGGAAATGGTAGGCAAGTCAACACGTATGCCTTCATCGACGACGGGTCATCTCTAACCTTGATCGACGCCCCATTGCTAGAAGACCTTGGAGTGAAGGGACAACCGCAGCCTCTATGTATGCAGTGGACTGCCGGCATGCACCGGTATGAGGACAGCTCGGTCAGACTCGACTTAAGGATCTCCGGCATTGGCCAAACAAAGCAATATGATCTTCGCGACGTTCACTCGGTCCAGTCTCTTGATCTCCCGTCACAGTCGTTGGATATAACCCACCTGAAAGCACAACACACACACCTTCGACACCTACCACTGTCCGGATACGACTCAGCACAGCCCAGGCTCTTGATAGGTCTCAATAATTGCAAACTAGGGCGCGTGCTTCGCACCAAGGAAGGCACAACAGAAGAACCGATCGCTGAGAAGACCCGCCTGGGGTGGACGATTAAAGGAAGAAGCTCCAACAGTGTGGGTGATGACATAACCCCAAACTACCACGTGTTTCACATTTGTGCATGTGAAGCTGACGAGAACAAGGAGATCTTGCGCCTGCTTGAGCAGTGCATGTGGTCGGACTGCGGCCCTAGACCAGAGATGAATAGCAAGAGCGTATCCAATGATGACCAATTGGCTATACAGCAGCTGGAGAAGAACACGAGGCGTATAAATGGCCGATTTGAAACAGGTCTGCTTTGGAGGTATAAAGATGACAAAGATGACAAGATGACAATGGATAGTTTACCTACAGCCCTAAAGCGGGCACGATGCCTGTACCAGAAACTGACTCGCGAGCCGGAGCTTGCGAAGGGAATTCGCCGACAGCTAGATGAGTACGTGAAGAAAGGATATGCACGGCCCATTACGTCGGAAGAAGCTGAGGAAGAGCCATATTGGTATCTACCTATCTTTCCCGTGCTATGCGCCAACAAGCCAGGAAAGCTTCGCATAGTCTGGGATGCGGCTGCGAAGACGGAAGGGAACTCGCTGAACACAATGCTGCTGAAGGGACCTGACCAACTAGCGCAGTTGGTACCAATACTTCACAGATTTAGAGAGAAACGTATTGCTATCGGCGGCGATATCGCCGAGATGTTTCATCAGGTCAGGATACACACAGAAGATCAGAGATACCAACGCTTTGTATTTATAGACCCAAACACACAACGGAGAGAGAACTACACCATGCAGGTAATGACGTTTGGGGCTAGTTGCTCCCCCAGCTGTGCCCAGTACGTGAAGAACAGAAATGCAGAGTCGTTCAAGAAGGAATACCCACGCGCTGTGAAGTGCATATTGGAGAATCACTATGTAGACGACATGCTGGACAGCGTCGACACGGAGGAAGAAGCTATAAGCCTCGCGCGTCAGGTCCACTACATTCATCTTCAGGGCGGATTCCTCATTCGAAACTTGGTATCGAATTCCAGAGAAGTATTAAGCGCACTCGGCGAAGGAGCACCAACGCTAGTGAGACTAGACGAAACAACGGATGGACAGACCGAGAAGGTGCTGGGAATGTGGTGGGACACGAAAGAAGATCTCATCCGCTACCGTGTATCCCCACGATATCGCCATAAGGAACTTCTCGAAGGAAGGCAACGACCCACCAAACGAGAGTTTCTCAGTGCGTTGATGTCTATATATGATCCTTTAGGGCTCATATCCTTCTACGTGATGTATGCAAAAATAATATTTCAGGAAATATGGCGAAGTGGATGTACCTGGGATGACCCCATACCTGAGGCAGAATGGATTAAATGGAAGCGATGGCTTCGGTATATCCCGGACGTTGAGAAAATGACCATCCCAAGATGCCACATGAGGGAGTCGCTGATGGGTTCAGAAGTGGAGATGCACACCTTCGTGGACGCAAGCGAGAATGGATTTGCCGCCGTGAGTTATATACGATTTGAAAATGAGGCAGGTATCCACTGCAGTCTACTGGGCAGCAAAACCAAGGTAGCCCCTCTAAGACCGACATCCATACCAAGGCTTGAACTCATGGGAGCAGTGCTTGGAGCGAGGTTGGCTCAAACTCTGGAGCTTTCACTTGGCGCGAAGCTGAGCACACGGACTTTCTGGACCGACTCGAGGACCGTGCTGAGTTGACTGCGATCGGACCAGAGGAAGTACAAACAATTTGTAGCATTCCGTGTGATCGAGATTCTAGACGGTACTAGCGTCAAGGACTGGCGCTGGGTACCTTCCTCCGAGAACGTGGCGGACGACGCCACTAAGTGGAACAAAGGACCTGATTTCAACCGAGAAAGTCGATGGTTAAACGGGCCGAGATTTCTTTGGCAAGAGAGGCAATTTTGGCCGCTGACAGAGGCGGAAGAAGGAGACGAGTCAGGAATGGAACTAAAGGCGCAATTCATCGGCGTATGTGACGGATTCACAGACGTAGGCCGCGCGACCCTCATAGACTATGAGCGGTTCCCAATCTGGACCCGTCTGCTATGGAGTACCGCAAGAACGGTATGGTGTATGAGGCGATGGAAGGCCAAGGCTCTACAACGATCGGACATCGAAAATCAGCCATCACAAGAAGATACCAGGGTCGCGGAGATACGGTTAATTTTACAAGGAAAACCATTGAAGAAGAATAACCTACTATACAAGCTGGGACCGTATATGGATTCCGATGGAGTATTAAAGCTGGATGAACGTGCCAAGATGATCAAGGGTAGCGACCGCGTCGTACTCCCCTGCGGCAGCCACATTACGCAGCTCATCATAAAGGAATTTCACCGAAGATTTCTGCACGCTAACCACGAGACGGTGGTCAACGAACTACGACAAAGATTTTGGATACCATAGCTGAGATACACCCTTGCTCGGATACGACGCTCCTGCCAGCAATGCAAGAACCGACAGGCGGCCCCCAAACCACCGCGCATGGCGGAACTTCCCTATCCAAGAGTAGCAGCCTTTCATAGGCCTTTCAGCTACACGGGTGTGGACTACTTTGGTCCTCTGATGGTGCGGGTCAGACGCAGTTCAGAGAAACGATACGGCGTGCTCTTCACCTGCCTATCTACGAGGGCAATACATCTAGAGGTAGCGTATTCATTAACAACTGACTCTTGTATTCTAGCGGTGCGCAGTTTTATGGCCCGACGAGGGTGCCCAGTGGAACTCTGGAGCGACAACGGCACCAATTTTCAAGGAGCCTGCACGGAGTTGCGTAGGGCGTTTGAAGATGTGGACAAGGATCTACTCTCTCGCGAGTTCACTGAACCACAGATGGCATGGAAGTTCATTCCACCCTCATCTCCCCACAGGGGCGGGCATGGGAGCGCTTGGTGCGTTCCGTGAAGACGGCATTGGAATCAATCCTCCTTGACAAACGACCATCGGATGAGTTGCTGAGAGCCACTCTAATGGAGGCGGTCGTCAACTCGCGACCCCTAACATACATCCCATTGGAAGATGAGAACGAAGAATCACTGACACCGAATCATTTCCTGCTTGGAAGCTCAACTGGAAGAGGACCGACGATGGAGCCCATACCCGAAGGAGTGCAGCTCAAGAAAAGCTGGAGGGAATCACAACAACTGGCGGACTCGTTCTGGAGGCGATGGCTTCAAGAATACCTGCCAGTGATCACTAGGCGGACCAAGTGGTGCGAAAAGGCTAAGCCTCTTGTAGAAGGGGATATCGTGTATGTGTGCGATCCCGGACAGCCGCGTAGCCAGTGGCCGAAAGGAAGAATCCTGAAGGTGAACCTTAGCTCGGACGGTTAAGTAACGAGCGCCGCGGTGAGGACCCAATCTGGCGTTTATACCAGACCCGCGACGCAGCTGGCAGTTCTATCTATCGAGAGAAGTTTGGTAGATCCCTGGCGGAATATACAAGTGGGGAGTGTTACGAGTGGTTACCGACTGTACCACTGTTAGCCCTTGCTGCCCCGTTATAAATGAAGAAAACCATAAACAATTATCAACAATTATCTACACCGGCGTCTTTACTCGGGCGGCGCTAAACAACTTCGAATTCCCGCAACACATATATAATGCTTATTTGGTTCGCCGAGATGAGACATTCGTTATCGTAAATTCTTTTCAGACTAGCATTAGCTTTGTTATAATTACTCTCGGTGACGTCACTAACAAAACCCTTTCTAGGGACATGCTTTTCATGTGACGAAAAAGGGCCATCAAGATGTAACGCAGGAGGAGGATGTAAATTTGGTGGTGGTAACGCCAAGTTGGCCGTCAGCCAACGGGTACAACAGGGGGACCTACGCGCAAGCAATTGCGTGCCGTAACTGTGTACACCGCTGGTAGTGCGACTATACTCTCCACGTGAGGGCGGCTGGTAGCAGGTCCCGGTAAGGTCATGTCTCTGCCGAGGATGCTGGCTAATGGTAGTCGGGCGGGGAGAAGAACACTCCCTTCCTTAAATTACCCCAATCCAAGGTGGAACAGCATATGCCGAAGGATGCGTGTCCGAGGGGGGGCTCGGACGCTAATATGCGAACTCTGGGGGACAGGCCGACCTCCCAGTTTTAACCAGGCTTATCGTGACAAGCGGGCTATGTCATGATGGACGAACCCCTTCCCGCCTACTCGTGGGACCAAAACATGAACAATACTTTACCTAATAAAAACCAAAGCGGAGAGCGGAACTCCCTAAAAAAGACCGGAAATGGGGCCAACGGCCCGTCAAACTCCAAAGCCCTCAAAAGCCAAGGAGTTGCTGAGATGGAGAAGTCCCCCACAGAGGGACAACATCTGGAGGCGGGACGCGCCGGTGCGGTGGAGGTTGCCAAGGCAACTTCTTCCAAAGCGGGGCTAGCTATGGGACCACCGAACGGTGTGGAGAGGAAGACCCCAGGGTCAACCTCTAAACCAACCGGCGGAGCCCCTAAGGCGAACCCTGGCCCGGAAGCGTCTCACTCGACGCAGCGTAAAGGATCCTACAAGGACAGAAGAAGAGCAGCCTTCATTCTGATGAAGCCAACCGAAGCCAACCCGGACCAGGCCGAGATTATTAAGTGGGCAAGGGAGATCCTACCCGACTTCAATCCGGAAAAGGCGGGAAAAAGGCTGGATCCGAAGAGACGCACTGGGTCAGACCCTGCCAAGGAGGCCGCGCAAAGCGCGAAGAGGCAGAGGTCCACAGAGGGAGAAGCCCCCCAGGCCAAGAAGAGGAAGGCCCAGCCGCAGCCGCCCAACCGCTCGTTCGCTGAGGTGACGAAGGGAAGAACCCTAATTGGAGTCCTGGACAAGGGCTCCAAGGATGGGCTCATCCCCAAGGAACTCTGGCGACGAGTGGTAAACGAGTTGCATGGGCGCTTCGTGGAGGAGATGCTGCGAAGTGGAGGACCCCCACCAGAATGCGAAGACGCAGGATGGTACCAGGGAAGCGTTAAGGTGATTGCTTGCCAAGACGCGCGATCGGTAGAGACTTACAAGCGGATGGTTGCATCGCTTGGAGAGGTCTACCCTGGAGCTAAGCTGGTCGCGGTTGACTGGGACGAGATCCCCAGCAAACCGAGGGCGCGAGTGTGGCTCACAGAAAAGCCAGCCGACCCTAAGACCATCCTGACAATGCTTAGGATGTGCAACCCGACGCTCCCCACGGTGGACTGGAGAGTCGCCAAGGTCGAGGAGGCGGTGGGACTGCGGAGGCAGGTCGTCCTCACACTAAATGAGGAGACCGTAAAAGCCCTGGAGAGGACGGAGCACCGGCTAAAGTACGGATTCGAGCATGTCTCGGTCCGTATCTATAAATCTGATGCGAAGGCCAAGCCAGGAGGTATTGGTCTGGAGGCAGACACACAAGAGCCAGACTTGGAGGAGCCGACCGAAGAGGGGCACCCGGAGGAAATGTCGGATGTGGAGGAGGACATTCTAGAAGGGTACACCTCGGAGGAAAGCGACTTGGCAAGGGCGCTTGGTGGTGTCGGAATGGAGGAGGACTCTCTGCTGGGCTCCGAGACGGAGGCAGAGATAACTGTGGTGGAGGCTTGTAAGGATGTCCCTGACGATCTTACAAATAAACCTCCACCACAGTAAAGCAGCGTCAGCTGCCCTCCTTCTCCACCTCGCCGAGAGTGGAGCAGATGTGGCCCTCATCCAGGAACCCTGGATCCTAGGAGACAGGATTCTTGGGCTGGGGGCGTCGGAGTTCAGGCTCTGCAAAGCCAACACTACAGGTAAAAGGCGAGCCTGCATCCTCGCAAAAAAGAACCCTAACCTCTTTTTGCTACCCAATTTCAGCAATGAAGACCACGTAGCCGCAGCCGTAGAGAGCCCAAATGGCCCTCTAAGGATATGTTCGGCGTATATGGGCCACGACCAGGAGGCCCTTCCCCCGCACCCGCTGATCAAACAGCTGGTGGAAGACAGCAGGAAGCACAAGATCGACCTGATCATAGGTTGCGATGCTAACGCCCATCATCATCAGTGGGGCAGCGCTGACACAAACGAGAGGGGTGAGTCAATTTTCGATTTTATCCTAGGCTCCAATCTTTTGGTGGGTAACAGGGGTACCGAACCCACCTTCATAGTCAAGAACAGAAGAGAAGTACTTGACGTCACTCTTTACTCTGAATCACTAGCAGACAGGATTGTTAGATGGGGAGTCCTAGAGAAACACTCATTCTCAGACCACCGTTACATAGAATTAGTGGTCAACTTCGAGAACTTTAATCGACTAACGGTACGCAACCCGAGGAAAGCGAACTGGGAGTTATATAGAAAGAAGCTAGATAGTTCCTTGGGAAATCCTCCAACAGGGAATGTTGATAGTAGGGCAGCCCTGGATGCCATGGTGGACACGCTCACGGCAGCGTGCGCCAGGGCATTCAATAAAGCTTGTCCCAAAATCAGATCGGGCAAAAGCAAGTCAAAGAAACCATCATGGTGGTCGCAAACACTTGCGCCCTTTAAAACCAAGGCCCGCAAGGCCTTCAATTTTGCCAGAAAAACAAACTCGGAGACAGCCGGGGAGTCGTACAAAGCGGACCTTAGGCGATATAACAAAGAGCTTCGCAAGGCAAAAAGGAATGCCTGGGCCGAGTTCTGCACGAACATTCAGCAAACATCAGAGGCCTCTCGACTCAGGAAGGTCCTTGCAACTACTGCACCAAATGTAGGATACATTAAAACCTCAGAGGACAACTGGACATCGTCCAGCAAAAAAACCCTAGAGGCTCTCATAGAGACACATTTCCCGGGATGCTCTCGAGAAGACACAACCCTGGAAATGCAGACACAGGGGAATAGCCCACCCACCACTAATCCACTTGAATACCTATTGAATGATAGATATCTCAGCTGGGCAATAAATAGCTTCAAGCCCTTCAAATCCCCGGGCCCAGATGGCATTGTCCCGGCTCAACTAATTAAAGCCGGTCCCAACCTGAAATCTTGGGTCAAGATAGCTTTCTCAGCAATTTTCAGGATGGGCATTGTACCCCAAATGTGGTTGCGGACGAAAGTCGTATTTATACCCAACGCGGGAAAACCATCTCACTGCACCCCCAAGGACTTCAGACCAATAAGCCTGTCGTCCTTCCTTCTCAAGACAATGGAGAGACTAATCAGCCTCCATATTAATCTTACTATAAACCCAGATGATATCTCGGGATCACAACATGCGTATAGGAAGGGCCGATCCACGGAAATGGCACTCCACGAAATCACTACTTTTGTCGAGAAGGCACTTAGGAATACGCACTCATTGCTTTTCTAGACATAGAAGGTGCGTTCAACAACATCCTACCAAGCTCGATAACCAAAGCGCTGACAGGACTAGGAATAGATAATCAATCCGTACGCCTTATAAAGCAGATCCTGGTAAACAGGACTGTTGAGGCGTCACTAGGAGGAGAATCTATTCATAGATACGTCAGAAGAGGCACCCCGCAAGGAGGCGTACTCTCACCCCTAGAAGGGGGTGGTTGCAAAGTTATCGCTTACGCGGATGATGTCGCAATTGCCTTCTCAGGAAAATTTCCCCAGACTCTATGTGACCGCATGACGGACAAACTTAGGGTCCTCTCAACGTGGGCAGCTAGAAATGGACTAGGTGTGAACCCATCCAATACAGAGCTCGTCCTCTTCACCAGGAAGTACAAAATACCAAACTTAAGGCTTCCAAAACTATTAGGAGAAACACTATCTCTTAGCGATAGCGCCAAGTACCTAGGGATTACGCTAGACAGGAAACTGGACTGGAAATCAAACACTATGGATAGAGCCAACAAAGCTACAATCGCGCTCTATACTTGCAGAAAAGCCATTGGTCTTAAATGGGGAATGTCACCAAAAATAGTAAGATGGCTTTATACAGCGGTCATAAGACCCATCCTCTTCTACGGGGTGGTGGTATGGTGGCCCGCTCTCACCAACTCCACAATCAGGGAGAAGCTTAGGAAAACGCAAAGGATGGCGGAGGTCTGTATCACGGGCAGCCTACGTACCACTCCTACGGACGCACTAGACTTCATACTCGACCTATTACCAGTAGAGATAGTGGGAGTCAAGATGGCCACGCTATCGGCAATCAGGCTACGAGAGACGGGCGCATGGAAAAGGACTGACTACGGACATACCAAGTTAGATCTGCACCACTGCACGCCAACGGGGTCTACAGACTACTGCGTACCTGTCGATAATCCCACCTTAAAATACAAGGTCTACATTCCAACAAGGGAGGAATGGGACACACAAATCCCGGGACCAGCCGGTTCCCTCCATATTTACACAGACGGTTCAAAATTGAATGGCCAGGTGGGAGGCGGTTTCCATTGCGAAAAGCTGTGTTTAAATGAGTCCTTCAGACTCCCAGACCACTGTAGTGTTTTCCAAGCAGAAGTAGTAGCTATCGGAGAAGCACTCAGATCCCCAGCACTTATTGGTAATCAGGACACAATCTGTATCTTTTCAGACAGTCAAGCGGCACTCAAAGCCCTTGATGGTCTTTCATCCAACTCCAGGACAGTGAATGACTGTCGCAGATCTCTTAACGAGATGTCAGAGCAGCATCACATACACCTCATATGGGTGCCCGGGCATAGGGACCACAAGGGTAACTGCGCCGCCGACGAACTAGCAAGAGCAGGTACTACCAATCCTCTCCTACCGGAGAAGGAACCAGTAGGTATCCCCTTAGCTACGTGTAGGCTAAAATGCAGGGATCACTTTGACCGCGCATCACTGCGGAAATGGAGAAACCTCCAAAACTGCAGGAACTCCCGCATGATATGGCCAATCCGATCTAGGAAGAGGTCAATGATGCTTATCGCCCTGAATAAGCAGGACTGTAGTCTGGCGATCAAGGCCATTACGGGACATTGGTTAATAGGAGCACATGCGGCTAGACTAGCGGTGCCACATTATGACTACTGCAGGAGCTGTGGAGACGAAGAAGAGGAAGAGACAGTCGCACACCTCCTGTGTCAATGCCCTGCGCTGGGGCGCATCCGACTCAAATTCTTGGGCGCAGCAATACTTACAGACCTTACAGACCTCGCGGAGGTCGCTCCACACAGACTCGTAGCCTTCATCCGTAAATCTGGATGGGACCGCGAGCCGCTTCAAGAAGGATAGAGCACCCATGGGCACATAAGTAGTGGGAAGGGAGAGGTCCTTTTGTAGGATCCTTGCCTGTGCGGTATCACAAGGAGCCCCAGCGGCTCAAGTGGATGGGGGTCAGAACCGGCCCTCATCGCCGCCTCAACCTAACCTAACCTAACCTAACGCCAAGTTATTTTCGGTCACAGTAAATCGGTGCAGAAGTTTGTGGTGCGATCTTGCACAAATTTGACACCTAGTCGATGTACACTTCGCAGCCGTGTGACATTTTCGCAGACAATTTAAATATAATGAGGCTGACTTGACAAACTCAAACCGTTGCATTACAGCAAGGCGAGCGAACGGACTACACTGGGCAAGGTAATGGTCTTGTGCGTTGCAATAACTGCAAGCTTGTTTGTTGGAAGCGGAGCAAGCCATCGAACTTCTATTGTGCTGCTTCCCGAACCCAGTTTTCTCCTGTTTTGGCTAGCCAGTCTCCTTAGTGGACAGGTGCTGGTACCTGCGACTTAATATTTTTTCGAAATCGGACCACAGCGGCAATTCCTCATAATCCAGTGACTATTCCCATTTTTCTCTGGTCACTGGATCTACTGTACTCAAAACTAAGTGAATGATCATTGAGTTTGCAATTTTATTGTCATCACCTATGGATAATATATAATGCTTATTTGGTTCGCCAAGATGAGACATTCGTTATCAAAAACTCTTTTCAGACTAGCATTAGCTTTGTTATATTTAATCTCGGTGCTTGGAATGCCTTAATAGTTCCTAAGGCTTTACCAGAGAGGCAAGAAATTAAATGGTTACATTTCTCGATAACAGGAATGTTCACATCCTTGTCTACTAATGTCTCAAAGAGACTCATAAAATTTTTAAGCTCCGAATAGTTTCCACTGAACTTTGGCAATGCCAAACTGGGAAGTTGAGCTCGAGTTGTGGCTGCAAAAATTGCTATAGCTTGTGGGGACTCTTCAGCTGCAGTGAAGGCATTTAATAATGACATCACCCTTTCCTTAGTTGTTATTTCGAATTCTTTTAACTCGGCTCCAAATTCATCTTCCCCATCTAATTGCTCGATCTGGAAACTCATTTGCCTTAAAAATTGTCTTATTGAAAACCTGAAGTCTGCACTGGCTTTTTACTCTGACATTTAATCTTCTTCTTAAGCCATCAAGAGTCGTGTTTGCGATATACATCCGGCTTTAGCTGGAAGGCTATATCAACATCGGTCCGCCCGAAGTTAGCTTTCCTTTCTTGTTTAATAAACAGACAACAACGATAAAAATAATAAAATTAAAAAATTAAAATTATTATATTTAAATTAAAGTTTTTTATTTTATTTTATTAAATGATGTGGATTGATGTATTTTGATGTTTATTAATTTTATCCACAGGCAGTTTGTTCATGCATGCGACAAAAAATGAAAGGAGGGTGCAATATTCAGCACAAAACGTAGATTTAATTTGTTCACCGTTCCACAGTCGCAATGTTCCACTACTTGAAGCCGAAAAAAAAAAATTATTTACGACCGCATTATTCTCGCAGATTTGACAGGACAAGGAGTATTTTTTTTATGCACCTGGTGGAATTGGCAAAACATTCCTTATTTCCTTATTCCTTACATTCCTTACATACTTCTTTCCGAGTTATGATTAAAATATGGCATCGCATTGGCCATTGCATCTTCTGGTATTGCAGAAACTTTATTAGATGGAGGCAGAATAGATCATTCAGCACTTAAGCTACCATTGAACATTAAAAATAATCCAGATGCAGTGTGCAACATAAAAAAACAATCGTCTATGGGCACAGTGCTGAAATAATATAAAATAATTATTTGGGATGAATGCCGTGCGGCACGTAAACATTGGCTTCAGGCATTTGATTGGATATTTAGGGATATACAAAACAATGATAAACTATTTGGCGGCTCTTTGTTACTCTTTTCAGGTGATTTCAGACAAACTCTTCCCGTTACTCCACGTTCAACGCTAATTAATGCTTGCTTAAAATCATCGTGACTGTGGCGTACAAAAGTACAACTGACGAAGCATTAGAAAGAGAATTTTGGAAAATTATTTCTCAATCACTAAAAACATGCTCACAAGTCCGCTTGCTGCACTACAAACAAGGACAGTACCGTGAAGAAATGTGGAAACTGCGGAGGCAGCCATACGGCAAACTATAGAGGATGTATTGTGTATAAGGAGTTAAAGAGTCGCATGCGTCAAGCGACCGCAACGCGAAACCAAAATCCACAGAATGCGTACGTTTCGTCAAAAACCACGCCAGACGTCTTCTTCGCCAAAGCTGCGAGATCCCCATTCGGTCCACTAAACACCACCAACGGCTTCTCCTATGCCGATGCTCTACGATCTGGAAGGGAAATTCAACAGGCCCCAGAACAGCCACACAGCAAAACGGAAACTATGATGCTTACCCTCCAACAAAGTATGATGGAGCTTATGTCATTCATAAAAACGACCATGCAAACGCTTGTTCAAAACCAGAACATGGTGATACAGCAGCTCGTAGCACAACAGTCCAAATAATCTATGCAGGCGCTACGAATATCAATGTGGAACGCCAATGGTGTCTCACGGCATAAACTAGAATTGTCACAATTCTTGACCGAAAACCATATTGACGTTATGCTACTGGTGGAAACGCATCTTACAAGCACATACAACTTTCATATAAGAGGCTACACAATCTATCGCACAGATCATCCAGATGGGAAAGCCCACGGCGGAACTGGAGTTCTAATCAGAGAACGAATTAAACACCATTTTCACAAAAGGTTTGCAACAAACTTCTTGCAGGCCACATCGATACAAATTCAGTCAAGCAACGGAATCCTTTCAATTGCTGCCGTTTACTGCCCTCCTCGCTTTTCAATCTCGGAAGGACAATTTATGGACTTCTACAATTCACTTGGGGGTCGATTTATAGCCGCAGGAGACTACAACGCCAAACATACGCACTGGGGATCACGTCTAGTGACTCCCAAACGAAGACAATTGTACAATGCAATTATAAATGTGAAAAATAAACTGGACTACGTTTCCCCTGGAAGTCCCACATACTGGCCAACAGACTCACGAAAGCTCCCAGACCTTATTGATTTTGCAGTGACAAAAAACATACCTCGCAATCTAATAAGTGCCAAAGCAGTCTCGGACTTATCATCAGACCACTCGCCTGTGCTTCTAACGCTTCTTCAAAGCCCAGAAATAACCGAACACCCCTTCAGTCTGACGACGACAAAAACAAACTGGCTAAAATACAAAAAGTACGTGAGTGCCCACATAGAACTCGCCCCGGAATTTTACATCGAATCGGACATCGACTACACTACGAGCGCCCTGGAAGAAGTACTCGTTGCGGCAGCTAAAATCTCTACTCCTCATAGGAAAGAAGTAGACCGAAACAAACACTTCAAATCTAATCAGCAAATCGAACAGCTCGTGCGAGAAAAGAGGCGCACGCGTCGTGATTGGCAAAACAGCAGATCACCAGCTTCAAAACAACGCCTTAAGGAAGCAACCCGATCACTCGACCAGGCTCTTCACCAACAGGAAGAAAATGCACAGCTGAGGTACATCCAGAATCTCTCGCCAACAAGCACAAAGTACCCCCTGTGGAGGGCCCACCCAAATCTTAGTGCACCAATTGAAACGACCACCCCGATAAGAAACTCTTCGGGATGCTGGGCTCGCAGCGACGAAGACAGAGCTGAAACATTCGCCACACATCTCCAAAGTGTCTTCCAGCCAAACCCAGCCTCAAATTCATTCCTCCTGCCAGTAATTCAGCCAGAGTCCTCCCCTCAGCCAGCCGCACCCCCATTCCGGCCGAACGAAATCGAAAAAGTCATAAGAGGGCTAAAACCAAAAAAGGCTCCCGGTGGTGACCTATTGACCCCAAAGATGCTGATCGAACTTCCAAAATGCGCTATAGAGGTCGTCTGCAAACTATTTAATGGAATCATTAATCTTGGCTATTTCCCAAAAAATTGGAAGAAATCCATTATTATAATGATACCGAAGCCTGGAAAAGACCACACAATTCCGTCATCATACAGACCAATAAGCCTTCTATCTTGTTTGTCTAAACTGTTTGAAAAATGCTTGTTAACTCGCATAATACCACATCTGGAAGCTTGCAATATCATCCCGGCACACCAATTTGGCTTTCGAAGAAACCATGGAACCATCGAACAAGTGAACAGATTAACATCCGAAATACGCTCAGCCTTCGAACAGCGAGAATACTGCAGCGCTATTTTCCTCGACGTATCTCAAGCTTTCGACCGAGTTTGGCTCATCGGTCTTATGCACAAAACTAAAACGTATTTGCCAACATACACCCACAAGCTACTGGAATCATACCTCTACAATAGGGTATTCTCTGTGAGATGCAACGCAGCTACTTCGGGCGACTACACCATCGAAGCTGGAGTTCCACAAGGAAGCGCACTCGGCCCGTGTCTATATGTTTTGTATATTGCGGATATTCCTACGAGGGCACAACTAACAACATCAACGTTCGCCGATGATACCGCTATCCTTAGTCGCTTCAGATGCCCAACGCAGGCAACAACCCAACTGGCTAATCATCTCACAATAGTGGAAAGGTGGCTGTCCGACTGGCGCATTAAAATAAACGAACAAAAGTGTAAACATATAACGGGTACTCTTAATAGACAAACATGCCCTCCGCTTTTACTAAACGGTATGCAGATCCCTCAAGCTAACGACGTAACGTACCTTGGCGTTCACCTTGATAGACGACTTACCTGGCGTAAGCACATCGAATGCAAAAAGATGCATCTAAAACTGAAAGCCAGCAGCCTCCACTGGATCATAAACTCACGATCGCCACTGTGCCTGGACTACAAGTTACTACTGTACAATTCAGTCCTAAAGCCAATCTGGACGTATGGCTCCCAGCTGTGGGGGAACGCGAGCAGCAGCAACATAGACATCATACAGCGCGCACAATCAAAAATCTTGAGAACTATCACAGGGGCACCTTGGTATGTTCGCAACGAAAACATCCACCGGGATCTGGGCATCCTCGCAGTGAAAGACGAAATCCAGAAGCAAAAAGAGTCATACAAAGAAAAACTGTCTTCGCACCCAAATTTTCTCGCTCGGGAATTGACTCGGGTTTCTAGCGTATCCCGCCTTAGACGCAACGACCTCCCAACCCAGCAATCGATTTTTAGGGCCGTCTAACTCCGTATCAGTCAATATGACTGTTAGTTAAGTTAAAAATATAAGATTTGATACACCTCTTGTTAGTCTCGCAAAGAGAAGATTCAAGAAATAAAAGCAACGTTAAAACAAAAAAAAAAAAAAAAATGTGACCAGTGCGACTGGTTTAGTTTCTTTTTTTATACCCTTGCAGAGGGTACTATAATTTTGGTCAAAGGTGTGCAACGCAGTGAAGGAGACGGGTGCATGGCATAACGCCCAGTGTCATAGCGCCCGCGGGCGTTCCGTCACTTTTTAAAAGTGACATATCGCCCGCGGGCGCATTTTTCTTGTGGGCTTTATGACACTATGAGAAGTACATTAACGCCCGAACCTAATAATAATGAAATACCTGGTATAAATGGGTGCATGTAAGTGCGGATCAGAAGAGATCCAAGAGCCGGGTACAGAGTCAATCGACTCAGTAGGGAGCAGCCCGAACCTAATAGTAATGAAATACCTGGTATAAATAGCCGCCCAGCATAATTTATCGTGAGAATCGAGTGCTCAATAGCGTAAAAAGCGCCGCAGGCAAACATTTTTTTACATAAAAATCGCGCGATTTTTTAAACAATTTTTGCTTGCGCTTTCAATAAAGTAAATTTAAATACAAAATTGTGTTAACATGTCATTTATTTCATTTAAACATTATGTTTAAATAAATGTCACCTAATTTAGGTAAATTAGGGGTCAAGCTGTAAAGGAAAATGGAACCCACTCTCTACCGCCTTTTGTGCGATGTCAAAGGACATGGCTACGTGCAGCCTTATCCTTTGGCCCTTTGGCCAACCAACCGACAGCTGTTGGAACATCCTGTGTGAATGGGAGTGTGTCTGTGCGTTTGGGACTCGACATAACAATAACCATTTTCAAAACACATCGGCCGACTATATCCTATAGCTGCCATATAACTGATTGATCGGCACTTTGGTGGTTTAAGAGTTAGAGAGTTCAAATTTTATCGAACTCAAAAGAGAGCTATTTTCTTTCATAAGAGCTATTTTTGACAATATAATACGACATGCCAAATTTCAAAACGATCGGCAGACTATATCTTATAGCTGCCATATAACTGAACGATCGTAAATGGTTTTTGGTAGAAATACCAACTTTGGTATATTTAAAGAAAGAAGTTTGGGACTTTTTTAGATTTTGTATTATAATAAACTGGGTTACATTATAATATTCTCATAAGGAACGGACAACTATATCCGATGCTTGCGATATGTATCCGGTTTTAGCTGCAAGGGTATATCAACTTCGGCTCCGCCCGAAGTTAGCTTTCCTTTTTTGTTTTAACTTCTTTTAAACTTCTTAGAACTTTAGAATTTTAGAACTTATTTAATGTTGCGACTCAAAGTCCTTTTTTTAGGTACCCTTGATGAAGCTTTTTGCAGATCAAAGCTTGAATGAAGCTTTTCTCTCTGAGAGGCTTTGTTCTTTGAAGGGAGTCGAAACCTATTACTTGAGGTGTCAGTTGACGTGGAATGCTTTGGGCCTTAACTAATCAAGGTGACAGGTTTTCTGTGAAATGTGACATTTCTTATGAAGTGAGTGCCCACTTAAGAATGGTTTAAGGATGTAGTCTCATGTTCCGGCCTACTTTTTAGAGGTTATTTCAAAAATTTTTTTTTGTAATAAAAAATAATGCGATCGTTTCAATTTTCACATATGTTTTTATAGGCATCATAAACTATTTGAAAATATTTTGTTTAATTTATTCTTGTGTAGTTTAATACACTTTATAGCATGCCAAAGTATGCATATAAAAAAAAAGGTAGGTCCCTGGCGCAGGGGATTTCGACTGCTAGAGTCATCCGAAACAAAAAATTTGAATAGATTATTGTTTTATAAGCTTATGGCTCTGTCCCGTACTAGAATGAAATATTTTCATCATTAAACAACAAAATGGCGAACACAAAAAAAAAATTTTTTTTTTATTTAAAAAATTTATCTTAAATTAATGATAAAAAAAAACTAATCATTAAAAATAAATGATTCTAGTACGGGACAGAGGTGTTACTTTTTAGAACAACATATCCAAATTTCAGCTAGATCGGTACCATAGAATTTTGTGAATCACCTGCGCCGCACACAAAAGTGTCGTTCCGAGAAAAACGCGTTTAAAGTTTAGACCCTACCGAGAAACTCATACTTTTCGCGTGTAGGCGCGCTCTCGATTATGGGCTGTATCTCTGTCATTTTATTTTTATTTGAAACTTTAACAGTACATTCTTAATAAACAGTACTATCGAAATATGTAAAAAAAAAAAAATCGATTTTTTCAACCTCTCACATGAGACTACATCCTTAAGCTGTTTAGTTTTATTTCACTTGTGAGAAAGAGTTGAGTCGGGATTCTGCTTACCAAAATATTTTTTTGGTTTTAAATCTGAAGTAACTCTTAAAAATTGGGACTATGAAATGGTGTTTTTTTCAGCCGAATTTTAAGCTAAGGTCAAATTTTATTGGTAGGGTTTTGATAATAATACGAGGAATATGAGAAATTATAAATATTTCGTTACTATTAACTTGTAACCAAGTAGATGTTTTGATATTTAAAAATTTTTCTCAAAATATTGATTTCAGCGTTGGGTTGAATATGCCTTATCTTGTAAATTGCATTCCTAATTCAATATCTTCTATGTATTCTGTAAATTCTTGTAAATTGAAAATAAGGATTGCACCCTTTGGTTTTCGTTTTGGATTTCATTTAAACGATTAACTCTTGAAAATTAGTACAGATTATATTTTTGGTAAAATTTCATAAGGATCGGCCGACTATATCCTATAGCTGCCATATAACTGAAAGATCGGAATTGACCCAACTTTTGTGTTTTTGAAGATAGAAAGCTGGAACTTGGTACAGATTCTATTTTTGGTCAGTTCATCTAACCTACCAAATTTCATATGGATTGGCCAACTAAATCCGATGTTTGCGATATATATCCGGTTTTAACTGCAAGGGTATATCAACTTCGGCTCCGCCCGAAGTTAGCTTTCTTTTCTTGTTATACCCTTGCCGAGGGTATTATAATTTTGGTCAAAAGTGTGCAACGCAGTGAAGGAGACATCTCCGACCCTATAAAGTATATATATTCTTGATCAGGATCACCTCCTGAGTTGATATGAGCATGTCCGTCTGTCCGTCTGTCCGTCTGTCTGTCCGTCTGTTTGTCTGTTTCTACGCGAACTAGTCTCTCAGTTTTAAAGCTTTCGTCTTGAAACTTTGCACACACCCTTCTTTCCTTTGCACGCAGTATATAAGTCGGAACGGCCGGGATCGGCCGAATATATCCTATAGCTGCCATATAACTGATAGATCGGAAATGGTATAACGGTGGTGTTTTTAGAGATAGAGAGTCAAATTTGACATGAGAGTTTTTTTTGGCAAAATAATACGACATGCCAAATTTCACAAGGATCGGCCTATAGCTATATCCTATAGCTGCCATATAACTGAACGATCGGAAATGACCCAAGTTTCGTGTTTTTGAAGATAGAAAGCTGGAACTTGGTACAGATTATATTTTTGGTCAGTTAATCCGACCTACCAAGTTTTATAACGATCGGCTGACTATATCTTATAGCTGCCATATAACTGAACGATCGGAAATGTTTTTTGGTAGAAATACCAACTTTGGTATTTTTGAAGATAGAAGTTTGGGACTTGTTTTAGATTTTATATTATAATAAATTGGGTTATATTATTACATTCTCTTAAGGATCGGCCAACTATATCCGATGTTTGCGATATATATCCGGTTTTAACTGCAAGGGTATATCAACTTCGGCTCCGCCCGAAGTTAGCTTTCCTTTCTTGTTTTTTATTAATTATTATTATAAAAATCCTTAGCATTCCTGCCCTTGAGCTCAACGGCGGTGAACTTCGGAAAGTGATTACCACTAAAAGAATTTATACAACTTTGGGAGGCATGGATCTTGAATCATTTGAATATATATATCCTCGCAAATTTATTTATTCTTAATATTTAATCTAAAGTGAAGTTAAAATTTAATTCTTGAATTTATCCTAATAATATTAATTCTTCTTATGTATATATATATATGTATTTATATATCTAAATTGTAAAACATGAATGATAACGAAATGAATGGTAATATATGTTAAGGAAATATCACTTTATTTAAATAGAAATCCCTAATTGGTAAAATGAATCAAGATTATATGAATATTTCTTTGAGTATTTTGGAAATTATGAAGGCCTAAGGCTCTGACCGTTCCGCCGCCGAACCCTTAAATAGCCATGCTGGAACCACAATAAGTATCACATACAATTGTGATATGGGGCGAATCAAAAGTCGTAGATCTCGCCAAGGTCGGGTGGGTTAAGACTAGGGTATAATGAACATCTAATTACCCTGCAACTGATCGAAATCACTCTCTCTCTTCTGAAGCTATTTGAAGTTTAGGGGATTTGTTTCATTGTTTTCGGATTTGATTATAAAGTAAAATCACCCGGGTTTCTTCATGAATTTTCTCGCTAGTGCACTTAATCCGATGTTTGCGATATATATCGGCTTTTAACTGCTCCGGCTCCGCCCGAAGTTAGCTTTCCTTTCTTGTTTTGTTATATTTTTATACTTTTATATATTTATTTTTTTTATGTATATATTTTTTTATGCAACGCAGTGAAGGAGACATCTCCGACCCTATAATGTATATATATTCTTGATCAGGATCACCTCCTGAGTTGATATGAGCATGTCCGTCTGTCTGTTTCTACGCAAACTAGTCTCTCAGTTTTAAAGCTATCGACTTGAAACTTTGCACACACCCTTCTTTCCTTTGCACGCAGTATATAAGTCGGAACGGCCAGGACCGGCCGACTATATCCTATAGCTGCCATCAGGCCCGTCAAGAGGGAATTTTTGGCTCGGGGGGTACAACTCAAGGGTATTGTACGGGTATAATAAGAAATATTTTTGAAAATAACGAAAATTATGTCGAATTTTGTTAATGTATAGTCTATAATTTGATAATTTATCTTTAATCATTTTTCAGGCTCAACATCTTAGCGATTTTTTTTAAATATCGCGGAGCATTTTTTTGTACACAGTTTATTTGATTTTTCGCCAAAAATCCGGGCCCCTCTCAGAAGTCCGGGCCCGGGGTGATTAGTTTTATTATGATATTCTCATAAGGATCGGCCAACTATATCCGATGTTTGCGATATATATCCGGTTTTAACTGCAAGGGTATATCAACTTTAGCTTTTCTTTCTTGTTTTTTTTTTCACTTTTCCAAGGTGACCGAATTGATACAAGACTTTAAGCTTTTTAAAAGATCTTGATCTCTGTGCATTTTCGGTTTTGTACACCTTAGTTAATGCCACAAAAAACTTATTCGCAGAGGTAAATAACTAAAACTACTAATATAAAGAAAATTTTATTTTTATTTTACTATTTGTATGTCTTTTAAATGGTATTTTCCCAAAATATTTTCTGACTCATTTACCAATTCATAATAAGAACGACCTACCTTTTTCTTTACTTTGGCTGTTATAGCATGGCACACGAGGTGTGCCAAACATATATAATTTTCCTAACTTTATTGCGAATAAACTGGAAGGAATCGAAAAGCTGTATTTCCGAACTGTCTTTTGAGCAACTTAAATTTCGTAACAGTTCGTAGTCTTTTCCGCCAAGAACTATATCTGACCGAGGCGAAAAAAAGGTCGAAAATCTAGTGCTTTGATGAATACTGACTCTAAGTGCTGCTGTTATCTCCGACAGATGTCTAACCCAATAAAAGCCTGAGCCTATGTATGTGCGTATTGCGGAGAGAACTAATCTGTTTAGGCATTCGTTTGCGATAGCCTCAGGCGAATAGATAGCAGTACAAATATGCTTCGTTTCAAACCGGGTCAAAAATTTTTAAATTCCGACGATCGAAACTGTGAGCTGTTATTTGTTATTTGTCTCAGTAACTCCAAAAGTATAAAATGTCGAAGTTTTGAGAAGTTCACAGTTTTTGCTGGAAGTAAACTTTTTGATCGGATGATCCGATGAACATTGGACAACGTCACCAGTTGCCTGCTCTACTTTCATATAAACAAAAATTTCTATGATCTTTAGATCCGGTAACCTGGACTGATCTATCATCGGTCCGAAGTCAGTGATTTCAGATACTGCTGGTTCGTGCTGACGGGAAAGAGTGTCGGCTACTACGTTGAGAGTACCTTGCTGTAAAAGGCTGTAACTTGACCGCCCATCGTCCAATGCGACCTGTCAAATTTTTTTGTTCCATAAGCCACTTCAATGACGCATGGTCAGTGACTACTGTAAACTCTAACCATCAATATACGTTGACTACTGCCAATCACTCTAGTTCGGTCACCGTGTAATTGTGCTACGCATTCGACAGTTTCTCGGACATAAAGGCAATCGGCATTTTGTCGCGGCTAGCATTGGCTTGTGCCAACACACATCCCACTCTATATATACTGGCGACTTATACATGCCTTTCAAGCGAATGGTTTATCAGCCTCTTGGTTCCATCAATTTTTCCGTAACACCTGAGTTAGAGGTCTGCATGATTGCACTCAAAATTTTCGGTTATTTGAGTACAATAAGTTTAAGTCGCAATTGAGCGTGCCAAACCGTTTCAACAAAGTGAATTGCGGATTGGTAAGGGTTGTTTTCGTTGTATGCGAAATGAGTGAAATTCAAACCAATGTGGAATGGATAGAATGAGTGAATGCAGAGTAAATGCTTCGAGTACTCGGATAAAATTTTGACATTCTCGTCATTCATTGCAGTTAGAGCAGAAGCTAAAACTAGTTGCACAATTTTTTTATACCTGCAAGCAGCTCGGCAAGCAAGTAGCAAGCAGCTACCTGCAAAGAGCCTTTTCAGATGCTAGAAATTTAATTTCTGAAAAGCGATGTATTATTGCTAATAATGCAAGTTAACTGAAGTTACCAAGCAGCGGCAATGTCCGATTATTTAAGAGCTCGCTCTGGCCAAACTGCTGACATAGCGTCTGGCCGGAAGCCCATGCATAGCGGCAAGCACTGCACATTTGCGTGGCCGCTATGAAATACTTTTTGTTAGCTTTAAGTTTCAGTTTGTGTCAGAGTCTCATACAATAAAGAGCATAAAACCAATCTCCGGCACTGCCGTTAATTTGTAAATTCATTTGTTGAATTGGTCACCGCGCCTCAAGGGCCGTGACAACGGGGCAAGTGCTCCCATCATAACTTCTGTTACAGGAAGGATCCCCCCCCCCCGGCAACCGCCAGGGATCTCAACCACTGCCTATAAGGAGTGGCAACACCCCCCCCTGCAACCGCAAGGGGAAATCATCTTACAAATATCTCCGGCGTCTGCAGCATCATCGACTGCAGCGAGGGATAACTAACTACTACTATATTTACCTACAAATCAATCTATATTTACTGGCGCCCATCGTAAAAGAACCATGTAAGTGAGCACTTTTATTTACACAGTTTTCTAAGTCTGCATGAATTTTTCTTTGTGTATTAAAAAATAAAAAAAAGAAAGAAAGACAAGAATAGTAAAATATTGTGCCTTACGCTAATAAAAAACTGCAGCCCCATAAAATTAAAAAAAAAAAAAAAAAATTTTTTTAAATAATCTTTATTAGTTGGCTGACGGCTTAGCATTAACATTTTTTATCTATTATAAAATATTTAAACCATTTCATTTGTGAACCAATTATTGTCCCAACATTGTTTGCATTTTTGTTTTTGTGAATAAATAAATGAATATTCTATATAACACAAAAAGTGGGGAATAAAAATTCCTAACCAAAACCAAAAAATCGCTGGCGGAAAATTTTAAATTTCAATCGGAAATAATTCATATAATCGCGTGTATTTAATTTAGCTTTTATATGTCTTTTTTGTTACACAAGAGTTCTTGGTATTAGCCGCGTAGTTTTGGTTATTTATTTTTCTTTTCCGTTTTGTTTCCCCACTCCACTTTCGAGAACACGATACGGCCGCGCATGCAGTGTGGCACTTTGTTGTTTTTGTTGTTTTTTTTCTCTGTTTGCATAAGCGGCGGCTCAGTCCCCGCGCACCCCTCGCCTTACCGCTACTTGACACAGCAGTAGCGCAACTTGACGAGCCCGCACACATAACTGAAGCGGCAGCTCAGCCCCCGCGGCCCCTTCACCATTCCAATCGCCTCCATCGGCACATAATTCATACATAAATATTTTTTCTTTCGGGCGACTTTATAGCCGCAGCTCCACATGAGCAATCCGTTTCAACAATATAGAAACATAAGACAACTCTCGGAGACCGAAAGGCCGGCCAGATCTTCCACCCCTAAAAGCGTTAACGCTAGCGCTCCCATACTCGCGAACATGGCTTTCAGCATGGAACAGATGACAGCCACCATACAGGCGGCCGTTCAACATGCTGTTCAAGAAGCCAATATCGAACACCAGCGCAGAGAAAACGAAATGCGCCTGGCTATTCACCGTCTGACCGAACTGGTCAACGAAAGACAAATCGCTCCCGCCCAAGCGGATGCTCCCCAAATAAAAAAATATGAGCCTATAGAAATTAGGAACGACATTAGGTGTGACGAGCCCCTAGACGCCGTCAAGTCCCTCCCCGAATTTTCGGGAGCACAGGAAGCATACGTCTCCTGGAGACAAGCGGCAGTAGCCGCATATTACATTTTCAGAAATTACGAACATAGCTCGCGCCATTATCAGGCGGTTATTATTATTAGGAATAAAATAAGGGGCCCTGCCGATGCCGTACTGTCTTCGTTTGGCACTGTACTAAATTTCGACGCGATTATAAATCGACTCGATTTTACGTACAATGATAAGCGGCAGATGCACGTTATCGAGCAGGAAATGGGTACTCTTAGGCAGGGAAATATGACCCTTCTCCAATACTACGACGAGGTCGAGAAAAAACTCACCTTGCTCACCAACAAAGCTACCATGTCGTACAAAGCCTTGGCGGCAAAAGTTTTGTGTGACAAATTCCGGGATGACGCACTCCGAGTATTTATCTCGGGGCTTAAGCGCAGCCTCACGGATGTCCTTTTCTCGGCAAAACCGAAAGATATGCCTTCAGCTCTCGCTTTGGCACAAGAAGTGGAATCCAACCACGAAAGATACTCCTTCGCGGCTTCTTTTGCCAAAAGCCAAGAGGATAAAGATAGGAAACAGCACCCGAAAGCGCAAGAGTACCGACAGGCCTCTGCGCAGACAAATGCACAAACAAATGCTGGAAAAAATCCGTACTACGTCAAACAACACAAGGCGCAAGTACACTCCGCCCCACACAGTGGAGGCGCTCCTGAACCCATGGACATCGACCCATCGCTGTCCAAAATGCTTAGGCCATCCCAGGCCCCGGCGTACCAAAACAGGAAGCCGGCTGAGTCCGATCGATCTGCCCCACACAAAAGGCAGAGGGTTAATCACGTCGCGCAGAGCGCGAGCGATACTGGGAACAAATATGCCGCCGCAGCTTCAAGCGCGGCCCAGGAAATTGACGACGACGCTATTAATGATTACGATTCGGACGTCATAAATTTTTTAGGGGAAAGTCCCTGCTACCCGTCATCAGACGAAGAGTAGCAGGTGTAGAAATGAAGCTTTTAATAGACACGGGCGCGTCAAAAAATTTCATCCGTCCATACGAGGGGTTGAAAGGCGTCCGCCCAGTAGATTCGCCATTCTCAGTACATTCCATCCATGGCGTCACCACAATAACAAAAAAATGCTTTGTTTCCATGTTTAACTTGAAGGCTACGTTCTTCATTCTACCAGATTTGTCCTCCTTTGATGCCATCATCGGACTTGACCTGCTAAAACAAGCAGGGGCATCACTTAACCTAGCTTCCGGGCACCTCAGATGGGGCACCGAGACGGAAAAGCTAGAGTTCCAATCATGTCCCAATGTAAATTTCACTGAGGTGGACTGCTCTAGCGCACCACCTTTGGTCAGAAAAGCATTTTCAAAAATGCTAAGCGACAGGAAAAACGCCTTCGCAAGCCCAAATGAGGCGTTACCTTACAACACGTCTGTGGTAGCCACCATCAGGACGGTTGATGAGGAGCCCATTTATGCCAGACCCTATCCGTATCCGATGGGAGCGGCAGATTTCGTCAATGACGAAATCCAAGACCTTCTAAAAAACGGCATAATCCAGAAGTCGAGATCCCCCTACAATAACCCAATATGGGTAGTAGACAAAAAGGGCACCGACGAAGGCTGGAAACCGTAAAATGCGGCTAGTTTTAGACTTTCGAAAATTGAACGAGAGGACAATACCGGATCGCTACCCTATGCCAATTATCCCTATGATACTAGGGAATTTAGGCAAAGCCAAATACTTTACAACGCTCGATTTAAAGTCCGGCTACCACCAAATTATTCTGGCAGAACGTGACCGTGAGAAAACTTCCTTTTCCGTAAACGGGGGAAAATACGAGTTCCGTCGACTGCCATTCGGGTTAAGAAATGCTGCCAGCATCTTCCAAAGAACCATCGACGACGTACTGCGAGAACAGATTGGCAAATTTTGCTACGTCTATGTCGATGATGTTATCGTCTTCTCAGAGGACGAAAACGCCCACATACGACACGTGGATTGGGTTCTAAAGAGCCTACACGACGCTAACATGAGAGTGTCAGCGCAGAAATCGGTCTTCTTCAAAAAAAGCGTAAAATTTTTGGGGTTTGTAGTCACCAACGAGGGGACCACGACAGACCCGGAAAAGGTCAGGGCCATTAAAGAATTCCCTGAGCCCAAAAACGTTTTCGAAGTAAGATCATTCATGGGCTTGGCTGGCTATTATAGATGCTTTATTAAAGATTTTGCATCAATAGCTAAGCCCATTTCGAGCATTATAAAAGGGGAGCTCGGAAATGTCAGCAGACACAGATCCAGAAGCATCCAGGTACAGTTTACCGAGCCGCAACGGCAAGCTTTTGAAAAGCTACGTAACATCCTGGCCTCTGAGGATGTCATCCTCAGGTACCCCGACTATAAAAAGGCGTTTGATCTAACGACAGATGCCTCAGCATATGGCATTGGCGCAGTGCTTTCACAAGAGGGGCGCCCCATCACTATGATCTCTAGGACCTTAAAGGACAGAGAAGTTAACTACGCTACCAACGAAAGGGAGCTGTTAGCTATAGTTTGGGCGCTAGAGAACCTGCGCCACTACCTTTATGGGGTCAAAGATTTAAACATCTACACTGACCACCAACCGCTGACCTACGCGGTATCGGATTCCAATCCGAATACAAAAATTAAAAGATGGAAAGAACGCATCGATGAGTGTGGTGCCAAAGTCCATTACATGCCTGGCAAGGCCAACCTAGTTGCAGATGCCCTCTCGAGGCAACAACTCAACGTTGTAGAAGAAGAAGAGGCATTCTCAAGCGCGGCCACAATTCACAGTGAGCTGTCGCTTACCCACACAATTCAATCCACGGACAAGCCCCTCAATTGCTTTCAAAACCAGATAATTCTGGAGGAAGCACGCTCTCCGTCAAAGCGGAACTTCGTTCTCTTTGGAAACAAGAGACGGCATATTATTGACTTCACTCACGAGGAGTCATTGCTGGAGGAGCTCGCAACCATAATAGTTCCTAAAGGCGTAAACGCCATTCATTGCGATCTGCATACGCTCGCAGTGATACAGGACAAACTAATCCGACAATTCCCTGCCACCAGATTCTGGCACTGCAAAAACCGAGTAACGGACATTTTTGCAGTTGATGAAAGGCGGGAAATTCTTACTGTCGAGCACAACAGAGCTCACAGATCTGCCCAAGAAAACGTGAAGCAGGTACTCTCCGAGTACTACTTCCCGAAAATGGCCAAGCTAGCGAACGAAATAGTCATTTCGTGCAAGACTTGCGCCAAGGCAAAATACGACAGGCATCCGAAGAAACAAGAGCTTGGCGAAACCCCAATCCCATCTCAAGTAGGAGAAATGCTGCACATAGACATCTTCTCCACGGATAAAAAATATTTCCTTACGTGCATCGACAAATTCTCGAAATTTGCCGTAGTCCAACCAGTTCCCTCTAGGACCATAGAGGATCTCAAACCAGCATTACTACAGCTGATGAATATTTTCCCTAAGGCCAAGGTCGTATATTGCGACAACGAACCATCGTTGAACTCGCACACCATCGTGACCATGCTGGAAAACCATTTCGGCGTTAGCATCTCAAATGCTCCGCCCCTACACAGTGTCTCCAATGGACAAGTGGAGCGTTTCCACAGCACTTTGGTAGAGCTTGCTAGATGTCTTAAAATCGATAAAGGCATCAGCGATACCGTAGAGCTGATACTTCTGGCCACTGCCAGATATAACAAGTCCATCCACTCGGTCATCGACAAGAGACCGGCTGACGTGGTTCAGGCACAATCAGGTGAGCCACAATATGAAATTCAAGATAAAATTAAACTCGCCCAAGACAAGCTCCGGGACAGAGAAAACGCTTCCCGCCAAAATAGAGTATTCGAGGTTGGCGAGAAAGTCCTAGTGAAGTCCAACAGACGCCTAGGCAACAAACTCTCACCATTATGTGAAGAGAAAACCGTTGAAGCGGACATGGGGACCACAGTCCTCATTAAGGGGAGGGTGGTCCACAAAGACAACCTTAGGTAGGCCGAGCGCGACCATGTTATCGCTCGCCTGATAATCTCACTTTTCATTATCTTTTTTCTAGCCACTAGGCATAAGTTTTGCGCCCTTTATTATTTTAATCATGCTTTGGTGGTGGGCTACCCAACTTCAACAAAATTCATAACACATCAAAATTACAGGTTTTCAACCATATCCCTGATTCTCCTTTTGGCCACAACTTCGGCACGCGTCACGGACTATTCCAAAGCCAAATATATTCCCATCGTTGATGGGCAAATCCTGATATGGGAGGAATTTGCCTTTGTAAAGCACTCAGCAAATCTCTCGGAATATAGGCGCGTCATCGAAGAAACTAATGGGATGACCGTCATGTTCCCGCAATCCCACATGCAGAAACTCCTGGTTGTTGACGTCGCCCACCTACGCGACATGCTCGACTCTTTGAGCGTCCATCATAGAGTAGCAAGAAGTTTAGACTTCTTAGGGACTGCGCTAAAGGTGGTGGCAGGAACGCCGGACGCAGAAGATTTTGAAAAAATTAAATTTAATCAATTCCAATTAACAAATGCAAACAATAGGCAGATTAATATTAACAACAAAGTACAAATTCAAATCAATAAAATTTCCGCTACCGTCAACCAACTTCTGAGGTCAGCAAAAAAGTCCCAAATTGATACTGGGCACCTATTCGAGATGCTTTTAACTCGAAATAGGATGATAGCAATGGAGCTACAGGGTTTGATGCTAGCAGTGGCACTTGCCAAAGTTAATATTGTTAGCCCCAGCATCCTAGATCATGCAGACCTGGAAGGTGTGTGGATGGAAGAGCCCACCGAGACCGCGATTAGGGATGTTTTGTCCGTATCGTCCGTTAAGATCTTACAGTCCGATAACATATTACATTTTATTATTAAGTTTCCAAAGATAAAGTCGGCCTGCAGCAAGATTACCGTTTTCCCAGTGTCACATCACGACACCATGCTCAGGCTGGAAGATAACGTCATTGCCGAATGCAACAGTGAGATCCACACCGTGGAAAAGTGCTCCCCGACATCAGGAGCTACATTTTGCCGATTGGCTCGCAGAAGATCATGCGCCCAAGAGCTTCACGCTGGAGGCACGGCGCATTGCGAGATCCAGCAAAGCGATTTACATCCCATCACTTATGTTGATGAAGGAATAGTAATTGTGAATGATCGCTCGGCTCACGTGTGTGTGGACAATGGCACCTGTGCCCATATAAAAGGCACATATCTCATCACATTTGAAAAGAGTGCCATGGTCAACGAAACCCGATTGGTCAATCATGACACAGCCCAGAAGAGGGCTCCAGGAGTGGCCAGCTCACCTTCCCTGAACATCACCATGGAACGTGACGTTCTTAGCCTTCCATACCTTCACCGACTGAGTGAACGTAATCTGGAGCACATCAAAGAGTTCGGGAAGGAGATTAACCACCAGCGACTACATCAGTTGGTGTTCATAGCGGGAGCAATATGCTGCGCTTTAATTTGCATCGGCTTGACCTATCGGCGAGTCACTCAGGCCCGAAAAACCGCGGCCCAGCTGAAGGAGATGATTGCCCAAATAGGGTCGGCCGAGGGCGGCCTCATTCTTGAGGGGGGAGTAGTTAACTGAAGTTAACCAAGCAGCGGCAATGTCCGATTATTTAAGAGCTCGCTCTGGCCAAACTGCTGACATAGCGTCTGGCCGGAAGCCCATGCATAGCGGCAAGCACTGCACATTTGCGTGGCCGCTATGAAATACTTTTTGTTAGCTTTAAGTTTCAGTTTGTGTCAGAGTCTCATACAATAAAGAGCATAAAACCAATCTCCGGCACTGCCGTTAATTTGTAAATTCATTTGTTGAATTGGTCACCGCGCCTCAAGGGCCGTGACAACGGGGCAAGTGCTCCCATCATAACTTCTGTTACACGAAGGATCCCCCCCCCGGCAACCGCCAGGGATCTCAACCACTGCCTATGAGGAGTGGCAACACCCCCCCTGCAACCGCAAGGGGAAATCATCTTACAAATATCTCCGGCGTCTGCAGCATCATCGACTGCAGCGAGGGATAACTAACTACTACTATATTTACCTACAAATCAATCTATATTTACTTGCAGATACAATAAAAAAAATTATGTTTTTGCATTCTGTTATGAAAAATTAAATAAATGACATACATACATATGTATATATAATAATTAATCCATGCCTTTCTATTTTTCTATTTCTTGTATTGAAAAGCAACACAAAAACAAAAACAAAAAATAAATTTGACGTCACAAATGCGACGCACAACTAACCGAGTACTCGGTTACAAAACCGGTTAATTGGTTATTGCGTCGCCGTTCGGATAGAGTAAATTTTTTACTCATGTCTTTACCACATTTGCCAAATCCGTTTTACTCAATGTCTCACTCAGTCAGTCAGAACTTTGAGTGAGAGTGCCAAATGCTGCTTTGACTGTATTCATGCAGACCTCTAACCTGAGTTAACGGAAAACTTACAGTTGCCTACATAATTTACTTCAATGCGTCTGTACTATCCTGTCAAACCTTAAAATCGTCGAAGCTGTTTGACGGTGGTGGGTACGGAAAATTCATTTATATCTCTTATTTTGTCTATGTTTGTCTTAAGCTGACCAAATTCGATAATAAATTCTAAATATTTTATTTGGCGCATGCAAAAGTTTTACTTTCCAACGTTTCTTGTCGAATTGTCTTTCCTTACACAAAAAGCTACTTCTTAAAGAAGCTGCATATGCGACTCAAAGTCTTCAGATAGGAGAAGGAGATCAGCCAAATAAACCAAAACTCTTGTACGAAAATCAGCCGGAATCACATAATTCATTAATCTACAATGGACGCAAAAATGTCTTGCGACAGGCCCCAGAGCGAAATGTTACTCCCTTTTTTAAGCTCTCCGTTCGTTCATCTGATGCTCATATTCTCATTGAATACTTTCTGTTTCTCAATCTCTGAAAGGAGCGCGACGAAGAAGTGTAGTGTGTGAATTTCTAACAGGGCATTCATATCACACGGAAACATAGAAATTAAGATCTTTTTAAAAGCTAAAGTGTTGTATCTATTATTCTCCGGTCACCTTGGATAAGTGAACGAAAAATATCACGCGATTCTTATCTATTGGTTTATCGAGATAATAGTGCAGCATCAGTTATGTGAAAGCTTTTTAGAGCTTTTATTCTAGCATAGTTAGGGCTAGATTTGCATAGGGAATCTTAGACACTAACTTTCATACGCTTAAGATATAAGGCTGTGTTTTGTAGGGGGGCGCTGCTGCCGCCAAAGATTCCAGAAAATATGAAATGTTGAATTGAAAATCGGGGGCGTCTTTTTGTAGGTATAACGCGGTCAGCTTTATTGGGCTGCTTACATGAGATTACTAACTTAACTTAGAAACTAGTACAAAAAAAGAGATCGACGACAACCAACGAGCGAGAAGAGAGGGCACAGAGGGGCGAGTGTGGATGCGCTCTTCAGCGCGGGTGCGCTCTTTAGCGCGGGTGCGCTCTTCAGCGCGGATGCGCTCTTCAGGTGAGCGGCACAACGGCCCCTCGCCTAAACATTCTCCCCCCCTTGCAATCGCTCGGGTTGCAACAGATCCCTCGTCGCTAGCTATGCGTCACTGCAGCTAGAGGGCGTACACGGGTCGATGAAGGCCCCCGTGTCAAAAATCCGGGTCCCGATATTGACGCTGTTCCGGTTCAGCAGCGACGATAGGGTGGGCGCAGCGACCGCGTCCTGGGAGGGCCCTCGAGGAGAGGCGGAAAATTGCCTAGGCGCGGATGACGCGGGCGGACGAGCGGTGGACGGCACCCGATGGGTGGCGGACGAATGCAGTGGAGCACCTGACGGCTGCCGGCCAGTGGCGGAAGAATGCCGAAGAGTTATCGACGAGTGCCGGGAAGTCGGCGGCCGTGGATCGGTTTGGGAATGCCGGAAAATGGCGAACGCAGGGCGAGAAGCACTCGAACCGCGCCGGGAGTTGGCTGATGACGGCCGACGAGAGAGCGAGACACCCCGTGTACTGTCTCCCGCGGGCGGTGACCGGTGCTCCTTTGTCACGGAGCTGACCACACGTCTTACAGCCGTCTCCACGCCGACAGGATCCGTCGGAATGCTCGTGGGCCAGGCAGCTCGAGCAATAGCGGTTCGCGAGAGCCGCTTGGAGCCGCTCCTCGGCACTAAGGCGTAGGAAGCGCCGACACTTTTTCAATGGATGGATCCCATCGCAGACTCGGCATCGGTAGGATTGTGTACCTCGAGTACATCTGCTCTCCAGTGACTGTGCGTTGCGTGGATCAGACGGATCATCGGCTGATTGCCACCGTGCAGCGTGATGCGATGCGTAAATTAAAGCAGGACTCGAGACAGAATTGTGCTCGCAACCTGAATCCGATTCAGAACTGATCCGTGTGGGCACCTCTCCCTGATCCAGTGAGTCACCGAGGCTGCGGGCAACTCGTGCGGAAAAAACAGACACGCTGCGGGGGTTGACTGGAGATAATGGGCCGGTCAGCACCCATCCGAAAATGGTGTCCTGACCGAGAAGCGACCCGCAGATGTTAGACTTGGAATTACCGAGGAGAATGGACGAAAGAATGTCAGCTCCTAATAACACATCGAATTGGGAGCTCTCAAAGAAGTTGGGGTCCGCCAGGGTAATATTGGGCAGCCCCTTGAGACGATCTCGCGAAATTGGATATGATGGCAGATTTCCTGCCAACTGCGGAAGAACGTAGGCCGCAGTCTCTAATTGTAGCCCTGGTCTAGACGGCGACCGAATGGAGAAATGGCACAATTTCGTAGACTGCGCGGAAATGGTCTGATTAAGGCCGGAAACTTGGGCTTGAATTGTCTTGAAAGGAGGCTTGACGAGGTTGAACAGTCGTTCCGTTATGAAGGTCGCTTCGGACCCTGAGTCTATTAGTGCTCGTGCCTGGACGGTGCACCCCAAATGGCACACGTTGATAAGGGCCGTGCCGAGTATGACTGCTCCTGACCCGGAAGCGAAACACACCTGCACATTCGACTGATCCTCTGAGCCGTTTGCTGGCGTAGGCGGACTTGGAGCGGTAGGCGGCATAGGCGGACTTGGAGCGGTGGCGAACGGATTGCCGCGGTGCAGGAGGGTGTGGTGTCGGCTGTGGCAGGTGAAACAGGTACGGGCGCTCGTGCAGTCTCGCTGCTGGTGCCCTCGCCCAAAACAGTTTAGACATAACTGCTTCCTTGTAATGTAGTCAAAGCGCCCATTTACACCCATATTTAGAAACCGCGGACATAAGCGAATGGGGTGGTCCTCCCTCGAACAGAGATCGCAGCCCTTTTGACCCGGAACCACTCGAGTCTCGTGTGAATTGAGCCTCCGAGCGGGGGCAATAGGAATTCCCGACCTTGGCGGAAGTTGCCCGGAGCCACTAGGCCTGACGTCTTCGATTGCCTCTAGAGTGCGATGGCGCTCTGTCAGGAAGTTGTCTAATTCCTTCCATGTCGGAATTTCGGCCTTGTTATGAACGGATTGCTCCCACATGGAAAGTGTGACTTTGGGGAGCTTTGACGAAATCATAAACACCAGGAGGCAGTCCCAAGCCTCAACATTGATGGCGGACATTGCGAGGGCTGTCAGACAACTCTGAATGGTGGCTTGGAGCTCTTTCAGCGCGACCCCGGACTCTTGGGAAACAGCCTGGATGTTGAAAAGGATCTTCAACTGGCTGTTAACCAATAGCCGCCGGTTCTCAAAGCGATCTGTGAGGCTTTGCCACGCGGCGTCAAACCCCTCATGGGTAAGCGGAGCCTTGGAAACAATGGCGTGGGCGTCACCACTTGTTTTGGACAACAAGTGGAACAACCTCTCTACCGGGGTGAGCCGCGAGTTTTGGATGTAAATGGCCGTAAACAAGTCTCTGAAGGTGGGCCACCGAAGATAATCACCCGCGAAGACCTCGGTATCCACCGGAGGTAACCGGCAGCCGGTAGGCGCGGGCGTGTGGACATTGACGGGAGCCTGAGTGGATTGGGAAGCAATTTTCTCCCGAAGCTGGGCAATACATCTCGAATAGACGGAGTAACAGTAGCTGTACTTCGCTTCCAGCACTGTCGAGGCGGCCGCATTGTCGTCGGACACGGCTAGCAAATCGGAGCAGCTCTCATAGCTCTTCTCCACCTTCTCCCATAGTGCCTGAATTTGGTCTCGATGAACTTCGCACATGTATTGGGAGCCTATTTCCGTTTATGGGGCGCTCGGAGTACTTATGTTAGCCTCAAATTGGATAATTCGATCTGTTGTGGCGATGAACTTTTTCAACGCCACTTCGACCGCACTTGGAGCCATTTTTGCGACGGAGTGAGTCTGCCTCTGTGAAGGACCGGGGGTTGTATTGACGGATTCGTCACTCCTTGCCCTTGGACTGGCACTGGTAGCCTTAGGCTTCAAAAGAGGCGTCCGCGGAGATGCGGATTGAGATCTGTCCAAACGGATGGCTGGGATCGAACGCGGCTTTTTGTCGTCTCCCGTGGGCATTCTCAGAGTCCAATTCGCTGATCAGCGCTTGTCGACTGACTTGCGCAACAGGTGCCCCGTACGAAGTGGTGGCCGGTCGCACTAATGTGATGAGAACGGTGAGATCGCGGATGAAAGGCAATTACAAGGAGGAAGTGCGAACTAGTGGCGCCGATGTGGAAAGGAAAGTCGTGTGCGGCACAATTCGAATGTGGAAAGAAAAACTTCAGGCACCAGAAAAAACCCAAAAGGAGACGAGGTTTGTTCGGATTGTAGGCGGATGTTTCCTGATGCAGAGTAGAAGCAGAGTTGGAGGCACGAAAAAATTGAAAAAGTACCGGAAAATTCGTGCTTGTTCGGAAAAAAATGATGACGGTCTATATATGTATGTATATTTCGACTTGTGTGGTTCGTACTGAATTTAATATATATACTGAGATATTAAATTCTTAACTATTTTCGAATTTGCGGAGCCGGAAGGTGGACTTAACTTTGGCTTGAATTTAACACACAAAAATATAAATAATTAATTTTTGGCTAACTGTCGGATTTAAATATGATGGAGCCAGAAGATGGAATTAAAAAACCGCGGCTCTATTCGGACAGAAGGTGGATAATTAAATTAATTAATTATAATTTTCCGATAATTAAATCTTCGACTTTAATTATTGAGTGGCCGGAAAGGTGAATTAAAAAACCTGGCCCTTTGCTCGAACGGAAAATAAGAATTAAATAAATTTTCGTAGTTATAATTATAAATACATAAATTTATAATTAATTGATTTTTTAATCTATTTTGTTATGCAGCCGGTTATGCCGTCGGCACCCTGGACGTACCTCAAAGAAAAATAAACAGAACCGAAAAACACAACACGGCTAGGTCGAGAATTTAAGCGACACAATCACGGATTTGTAGTGAAATGGCGGTTTATAATTGTTGGTTTTAGAAAATGTAAAATATTTTTTAAATTTTATCGGCTATATATTTCTTGAAATTGGAGGCAGAAAATATTTGGAAATTATATGGACATGCATGCACGTAGGGCAAGGGCATGTGGGGTATATGATGGTACAGTAGAGCTTCGATAAGTGGACTGTATATGTTAAATTTTATCGGTTATATATTTCCTGGAATTAAAGGCAGAAAATATATGGACATGCATGCAGGTACGGATATATGTCAGGGCATGTGGGCATATGTTGGCACAGTGGAGCTTTGATAAGTGGACTGTATAATTGGGGGAACAGAAAAGTTATGTGGTGTAAAAAATGACACTGATTGAGGAAGATAAAAACAAATATTACGACAGCGGCGGACTGTTCGGTGAATTTGGAAATTCCGGAACTAATTTACACCGGTGGCCAATATTAATTATGCCTTCTTTTTGTCACCACACAATTTCACTGTTCACTTGCGAATTTTTCGCGGATTAATTGCACCAAAAAAATATGTATGTGCGTATGTATGTATGCGGATGCACATATGCCTCGACCGTTGGCAAGCGAATGGATAACGGAGAGGCCGAAAACGGCGAGGAATATGGGCAGCACACAAAACGGAGACGGATAGAAAAATTTGCCGAATTTTAAGATTATTATAAATTATTAGAAAATCTCAACCTGCCGTTGTGTCGGAAAACTCGGACATGGTGTTGACACGGAGGGAAAAACAATCTTGCAGCAGTGTGAACGAAATTTAATGTTCGGATCACTGCTGAAGACCGGCAGAGAGATGGGGACGGAAAAATGTGCTTATCTTTTGGCGGAACAATGCCGAGAACTGCTGGCAGAAGAAAATCCAGTAATTATCCGGCCCGAAGGACCACTGTTTTGTAGGGGGGCGCTGCTGCCGCCAAAGATTCCAGAAAATATGAAATGTTGAATTGAAAATCGGGGGCGTCTTTTTGTAGGTATAACGCGGTCAGCTTTATTGGGCTGCTTACATGAGATTACTAACTTAACTTAGAAACTAGTACAAAACAAGAAAGGAAAGCTAACTTCGGGCGGAGCCGAAGTGTATATACCCTTGCAGTTAAAACCGGATGTATATCGCAAACATCGGATATAGTTGGCCGCTCCTTATGGGAATATGAATATATAATCCAATTTATTACAATACAAAATCTAAAAAAAGTCGCAAACTTCTATCTTCAAACATACCAAAGTTGGTATTTCTACCAAATACCATCTCCGATCGTTCAGTTATATGACAGCTATAGGATATAGTCGGCCGATCGTTATGAAATTTGGTAGGTCGGATAAACTGACCAAAAATATAATCTGTACCAAGTTCCAGCTTTCTATCTTCAAAAACACGAAAGTTGGGTCATTTCCGATCGTTCAGTTATATGGCAGCTATAAGATATAGTCGGCCGATCCTTATAAAATTTGGCATGTCGTAATGTTTTGCCAAACATAGCGCTCGTGTCAAATTTGAACTCTCTAACTTTGAAAACACCAAAGTTATACCATTTCCGATCAATCAGTTATATGGCAGCTATAGGATATAGTCGGCCGATCCCGGCCGTTCCGACTTATATACTGCGTGCAAAGGAAAGAAGGGTGTGTGCAAAGTTTCAAGACGATAGCTTTAAAACTGAGAGACTAGTTCGCGTAGAAACAGACAGACAGACGGACAGACAGACGGACAGACAGACGGACAGACGGACAGACGGACAGACGGACAGACGGACATGCTCATATCAACTCAGGAGGTGATCCTGACCAAGAATATATATACTTTATGGGGTCGGAGATGTCTCCTTCACTGCGTTGCACACTTTTGGACAAAATTATAATACCCTCTGCAAGGGTATAAAAAGAGATCGACGACAACCAACGAGCGAGAAGAGAGGGCACAGAGGGGCGAGTGTGGATGCGCTCTTCAGCGCGGGTGCGCTCTTTAGCGCGGGTGCGCTCTTCAGCGCGGATGCGCTCTTCAGGTGAGCGGCACAACGGCCCCTCACCTTAACAGGCTGCATTATATTATAAGCCTAAATTTATGAAAGTAAACTCGTATTTTATTAAAACAAAATCCAAAGAAGAATTTATTAAATCCCAGCGGAAATTGCTGTGGATATCAGTGAATTAGTGATTTTAGTGGTTTTAAGCCAGGTATGTTTTGCATTTAGTGTAGTGCAGTTTTCTTTAAAGAATTATTTTCCCCAGTGCCACGTGCCAGTGCGGCTAGTACGAGATGACGTAATCGGCTAGTACCGAGTTATGTAATCGTCTAGTTTAAGGATCTAAGGAATTCAACGACGTTCGACCGGAATAAATCCGATAAAATCGGATGGAATTATTTTCATCGAATTTTGGAGTCGAAAGGCGGCTGCAGTGCTGGTGGTTTTGGTGACATAATGGACACCTTGATTTCGCTACACGGAGAGAAAACTCCTGCGAATTTGCGGTCGTATGTTTACGGTCGTATCTATCAGCAGTGAATTTTTATAACCATTGGCCTGCTTAATTATTACAAAGCTTTTCGGTAAGAAAACTTCCCTCGAACCTTTTTATTTTTAAATATAATTTCGCAAATAATTTAATGTTATTAAATTCCAATAATTAGCATTTACATTTCTTTGATTAATTTTAGTATTAATAAATATACGTTTATATATATATATAAGTTGCGTTGAATTTAAAAGATAAATATTTGAAATTTAACTGAAGTACGAACTTTGCGATAGTTTTCGAGCATGGCCAAGCAAATTTATTGTATTATTTTTTTTTATTAATTATTATTATAAAAATCCTTAGCATTCATGTCCTGTCCTGTTCCAGAATTTATACAATTTTGGGAGGCATGGATCTTGAATCATTTGAATTTATATATCCTCGCAATCCTCGCGAATCCAAGTATTCGAAGTATCACATACAATTGTGATATGGGGCGAATCAAAAGTCGTAGATCTCGCCAAGGTCGGGTGGGTTAAGACTAGGGTATAATGAACATCTAATTACCCTGCAACTGATCGAAATCACTCTCTCTCTTCTGAAGCTATTTGAAGTTTAGGGGATTTGTTTCATTGTTTTCGGATTTGATTATAAAGTAAAATCACCCGGGTTTCTTCATGAATTTTCTCGCTAGTGCACTTAATCCGATGTTTGCGATATATATCGGCTTTTAACTGCTCCGGCTCCGCCCGAAGTTAGCTTTCCTTTCTTGTTTTGTTATATTTTTATACTTTTATATTTTTATTTTTTTTATATATATATTTTTTTATGCAACGCAGTGAAGGAGACATCTCCGACCCTATAATGTATATATAGTCTTGATCAGGATCACCTCCTGAGTTGATATGAGCATGTCCGTCTGTCTGTTTCTACGCAAACTAGTCTCTCAGTTTTAAAGCTATCGACTTGAAACTTTGCACACACCCTTCTTTCCTTTGCACGCAGTATATAAGTCGGAACGGCCAGGATCGGCCGACTATATCCTATAGCTGCCATCAGGCCCGTCAAGAGGGAATTTTTGGCTCGGGGGGTACAACTCACGGGTATTGTACGGGTATAATAAGAAATATTTTTGAAAATAACGAAAATTATGTCGAATTTTGTTAATGTATAGTCTATAATTTGATATTTTATCTTTAATCATTTTTCAGGCTCCACATCTTAGCGATTTTTTTTAAATATCGCGGAGCATTTTTTTGTACACAGTTTATTTGATTTTTCGCCAAAAATCCGGGCCCCTCTCAGAAGTCCGGGCCCGGGGTGATTAGTTTTATTATGATATTCTCATAAGGATCGGCCAACTATATCCGATGTTTGCGATATATATCCTGTTTTAACTGCAAGGGTATATCAACTTTAGCTTTTCTTTCTTGTTTTTTTTTCACTTTTCCAAGGTGACCGAATTGATACAAGACTTTAAGCTTAAAAGATCTTGATCTCTGGGCATTTTCTGTTTTGTTCACCTTAGTTAATGCCACAAAAAACTTATTCGCAGAGGTAAATAACTAAAACTACTAATATAAAGAAAATTTTATTTTTATTTTACTATTTGTATGTCTTTTAAATGGTATTTTCCTAAAATATTTTCTGACTCATTTACCAATTCATAATAAGAACGACCTACCTTTTTCTTTATAGGTGTGCCAAACATATATAATTTTCTAACTTTATTGCGAATAAACTGGAAGGAATCGAAAAGCTGTATTTCCGAACTGTCTTTTGAGCAACTTAAATTTCGTAACAGTTCGTAGTCTTTTCCGCCAAGAACTATATCTGACCGAGGTGAAAAAAAGGTCGAAAATCTAGTGCTTTGATGAATACTGACTCTAAGTGATGCTGTTAAGTGACCCAATAAAAGCCTGAGCCTATGTATGTGCGTATTGCGGAGAGAACTGATCTGTTTAGGCATTCGTTTGCGATAGCCTCAGGCGAATAAATAGCAGTACAAATATGCTTCGTTCCAAACCGGGTCAAAAAATTTTTAAATTCCGACGATCGAAACTGTGAGCTGTTATTTGTTATTTGTCTCAGTAACTCCAAAAGTATAAAATGTCGAAGTTTTGAGAAGTTCACAGTTTTTGCTGGAAGTAAACATTTTGATCAGATGATCCGATGAACATTGGACAACGTCACCAGTTGCCGGCTCTACTTTCATATAAACAAAAATTTCTATGATCTTTAGATCCGGTAACCTGGACTGATTTCGCTGGATGCTTTCAATCAAAGTGGTGTATCCTGCTGATTGAAATTCACTTGAAGTCACATCTATCATCGGTCCGAAGTCAGTGATTTCAGATACTGCTGGTTCGTGCTGACGTGAAGGAGTGTCGGCTACTACGTTGAGAGTACCTTGCTGTAAAAGGCTGTAACTTGACCGCCCATCGTCCAATGCGACCTGTCAAATTTTTTTGTTCCATAAGCCACTTCAATGACGCATGGTCAGTGACTACTGTAAACTCTAACCATCAATATACGTTGACTACTGCCAATCACTCTAGTTCGGTCACCGTGTAATTGTGCTGCGCATTCGACAGTTTCTCGGACATAAAGGCAATCGGCATTTTGTCACGGCTAGCATTGGCTTGTGCCAACACACATCCCACTCTATATATACTGGCGACTTATACATGCCTTTCAAGCGAATGGTTTATCAGCCTCTTGGTTCCATCCATTTTTCCGTAACACCTGAGTTAACGGAAAACCAACAGTTGCCTACATAATTTACTTCAATGCGTCTGTACCATCCTGTCAAACCTTAAAATCGTCGAAGCTGTTTGACGGTGGTGGGTACGGAAAATTCATTTATAACTCTAATTTTGTCTATGTTTGTCTTAAGCTGACCAATTCGATAATAAATTCTAAATATTTTATTTGGCGCATGCAAAAGTTTTACTTGCCAACGTTTATTGTCGAATTGTCTTTCCTTACACAAAAAGCTACTTCTTAAAGAAGCTGCATATGCGACTCAAAGTCTTCAGATAGGAGAAGGAGATCAGCCAGATAAACCAAAACTCTTGTACGAAAATCAGCCGGAATCACATAATACATTAATCTACAAAGTGTCTGGGGTGCATTGCACAGGCGTGACTTTGTATTGATATAGGGGCCTGTCGCGGATCGATTATCGATAGTTTAGTATTAAGTATTATTATTGAAATTTGGTATTGTGCCCTCATGAAGAGATTGGGCACACTAGGTAGATAACTGGTGAATTTGGTGGTGAATTTGTCGTCGAAAGCCATGGAGTGTGGGAGGTTATACTGCGGTAATGTTTATTATTATTATTAGCATCTTTTCTATAACTTGTACTTCCACTAGAATAAAACATACATATATACACGGAGCTACATTGCAATGTAGCATTGGTGCATTGGTGTTTTAAGGCGGGTTGCCCCATCGCCGCCGTATGTTTAAGGCAACTCCCACCCGAGCGACGACAGAAGCTTTTATTCGCAGTCAGGCGACTGGCGACTTGGATCTGGAGTAGCACCCTGGTGAGAGGGTTGATCTTGCGCAGACAGCGCAAAGTGCATGGACGACATGATGCAGCATTCGCCCAGAAGGAGTCCTCGACTTAACGAGAGAAAGGATATCGTGACGCAAATGGATGGCAGCGTATTGGTTCCGCAACTGAGCGCAGGGACGCCTCAAGATGGCGGCCGAAGCAGTAAAGCCCCGGTGTCATCTGCTCAGCCGGCAGCATCTGGAGCCGCCAACAAACCGAAGGTGGCCGACCTCTTGGAGAGAATCGCCGAGCTGGAGAAGGAGTTGGAACGCGCTCGCAGCAGTAACGTGCAGCGCACTGACCCCGTTATGTCGAGTGAGGTTGGGGTAGGTCAGCAACCGCCATTTGCAACCGGCCTGACCGTACCTAACCCAACCCAGCTGGAGAAAGAATTGGAACGAGCTCGCAGCAGTAACGTGGAGCGCACTGACCCAGTTATGTCGAGTGAGGTTGGGGTAGGTCAGCAACCGCCATTTGCAACCGGCCTGACCGTACCTAACCCAACAAGTGCCTTTCATATGGCGTCAGGGAGACTGCCATCTTGGAGCGGATCCCAAACGGTACCGTGTACTAGGACTACTCACGCATCGCCATTTTGCGCTACCGGCACTACGGTTCCAGCGCATGGTTTCGGGCTACACAACGAAGCGGCCGGCGGAACATCGGTACGAGCGCCTTCTCCTGGATACGGTGCTTGGGCGACGAGTATTGGAGGAAATGCAAGCTGGGCCCGAAAGCTTCCTGAGCTGCCTACGTTTGGAGGGAAGCCAGAGGATTGGCCCATCTTCTATTGCGCGTTTACGGAAACGACGCAAGCATATGGTTGTACGGACTTGGAGAACAACCAAAGGCTACTGAAGGCGTTAAAGGATGACGCGCGTGAGACGGTCAAGGCGCTGTTGATTCACCCCAGCAATGCGAATGCAGCGATGGAGCAGCTGCGTTTCAGATATGGACGACCAGAGCAACTAATACGCAGCCAGCTCAACAGCCTTCGAGATGTGCCCGCAATTTCGGAACACAATCTAGGAAAGCTCGTCGCATACGCCACACATGTGAGTAACCTCAAGGCCTTCTTGCAGTCGGCGAAGGCAGAGCAGCACCTGGGTAACCCTACCCTGATGGAAGACCTTGTGGCCAAGCTCCCGATAAGCAAACGAGTGGAGTGGGCAAGGCACGCTTTAACTATTCAGCCCTTTCCCACTATTGTGGACTTTAGTTCGTGGTTGATGGAACTAGCGAACGTGGTCTGCATGGTGGCGGACATTGATGGAAAGGAGCCAAGGCGTCGATTGCTTCATGCCAGCATCGACCAAGAGCAGGACGAGCAACAGGAGAGCTGCCTCAGGAATTGTCCAATATGTGAAGGCCTTGGACAACATGCAGTTTGGGACTGCCAACGATTTATTGGAGCCACGACTACAGACAGGTGGAGGCTCGCAAGAAGACATCGCTTGTGCTTCATGTGCTTGCAAAGCGGGCATATGACTGGATCGTGCGCTGCGTCAGGAGAGTGCCCCATGAATGGATGCAGGAGGAAGCATCACCGTCTTCTTCATGAGGCAAGCAATGAAGGCTTCAGGAGATCGCCACATCGAGCCAGCCATTGGAGAAGCTACAACCGGGACCGACAGGCAGTCGAACCCAGGGAAAGCGTCCGATTCAATGAAGGAGCAGCGTCATCCGTGGATGCTCCTGCGACGCCGGAAAGGAATTTGAGCTTTGTCGACGAGGACCGAGAACGACTACTGTTCCGTATATTGCCGGTGACGCTCTACGGAGGTGGGAAGCAGGTGGATACGTACACTCTCCACGGGGCCGCACGTGGCTGGGTCCTCCGCAGACAAGTCATTAATGGCAGACTCATCTGGGCACGGTGAGTGGGGCCGCGCGTGGCTGGGTTCTCCATAGATGGGTCATCGGTGGCTTGATCAAGTGGGCACGGTCATTAGAGCCGCGCGTGGCTGGGTCCTTCACAGATGGATCAACAGTGGCTTGTTCATCTGGGCACGGTCAATGGGGCCGCGCATGGCTGGGTCCTCCATAGATGGGTCAACAGTGGCTGGTTCATCTGGGCACGGTCATTGTTGCCGCGCATGGCTGGGTCATCCTTCAGTTGGCCCGGGTTGGAAGGATCATCTGGGCACGGGCATTGTAGCCGCGCATGGCTGGGTTCACCTGGCTAGGATTATCGATGGATGGCTCTTCTGGGCATTGTCGTTTGGGCCGCTCATGGTTGGGTCCTCCTGGTTAGACTGTCAATGGCTGGCACATGGCTGGGTCATCCTTCTATTAAGCCAAAAATAGCTGGCTCAACTGAGCATGGGCATAATAGCCGCGCGTGGCTGAGTCCTCCTGGCTAGGGTCGTCGATGGCTGGCTCATCTGGGCACGGTCGTTTGGGCCGCTCATGGTTGGGTCCTCCTGGTTAGACTGTCAATGGCTGGCACATCTGGGCACGGCTATTGGGCCGCGCATGGCTGGGCCATTAATGAAATGATTCAGAGCGCGCTTAAAGGCGCATGTGGCTGGATCCTCCATGGCATAACAGGACATCCGCGGCGCGGGCTTGATGACAATTCGTGTCTGGCTCAAACTTGGCTGGTTCATTAATGACATGATTCAGATGGCGCTTAAAGGCGCATGTGGCTGGATCTTCCTTGGCATGGCTAAACATCCGCGGCGCAGGCTTGATGGCAATTCATGTCTGGCTCAAACTTGGATGGTTCATTGATGACATGATTTAGAGGGCGCTTAAGGCGCATATGGCTGGATCCTCCTTAGTTGGAAGCGATGGCAGGATCTTGCCTTCAGGTCAATCAAAGAAATTACAGGCATTACAAGAATTTCAAGGCAGGTGAGCCTGTAATGAGAGAGATGGTTAGACAAATTGCATTATGGCAGGACCACGCTATGGTGCATGAAGAACATTGCGCGTTAACATTGAAACGCAATTGAATCAGCGAAAGCTGATCAAAGATCGACTCAAAGGCCACGTTATATTGGATTCATGGCTGGGTCATTGATCGCACGAACTATAAGGCGCCTTTGGCTGGTGCATAGCTGACAGCCAAAACCTTGGCTGTGGAAAACTCGGCAAGGGCTTGTGGGCCGAGTGTGGCAGATTCATACTTGGCATAAAGTATATGTGCCTGATGTGGCTGGTGCAGGTATGGGTGCCGCGCATGGCTGGGTCAACGTGGATTGGATCACCAATGGCTGGCGCATCTGGGCACGGTCGGTATGGCCGCGCATGGCTGGGTCCTCCTGGCTAGGATCGACGATGGCTGGTTCATTTGGGCACGGTCGTTATGAACACGCGTGTCTGGGTCATCCAACAGGTGGGCCAAAAGTGGAAGGCACAACTGGGCACGGTTATTGCGGCCACGCATGGCTGGGTCCTCCTGGCTAGGATTGACGATGGCTGGCTCTTCTGGGCACGGTCGTTTGGGCCACGCATGGCTGGGTCATCCTTCTGATGCGCCAAAAGTGGCAGGCACAACTGGGCACGATCATTGTGGCCGCACATGGCTGGGTCCTCCTGGTTTGGATTGTCGATGGCTGGCTCATCTGGGCACGGTCATTTGGGCCGCACGTGGCTGGGTCCTCCAGGTTTGGATTGTCGATGGCTGGCTCATCTGGGCACGGTCGCTTGGGCCGCGCGTGGCTGGGTCAATCCAACAGTTGGGCCAAAAATGGCAGACGCAACTGGGCACGGTTATCATGGCCGCACGTGGCTGGGTCCTCCTGGCTAGGATTGACGATGGCTGGCTCATCTGGGCACGGTCATTTGGGTCGCGCGTGGCTGGTTCATCCTACAGTTGGTTCAAAAAATGGCAGGTGCAACTGGGCGCGGTTATCATGGCCGCGCATGGCTGGGTCCACCTAGCAAGGATCGTCAATGGCTGGATCATTTGGGCACGAGCATTGGGGCCGTCATTCTCAGCAGGGCTAGTAGACCGCATATGGCATGGCTGGGTCCACCTGAGTAGGTTCATCAATGGCAAAGAATACTATTAGCATGGCAAGCAAAATACGGCAGCAATACGGCACCACCGAGGCATGTAACCCACCCCCACAGACCTTCAGGAACCCAAAGAAACAAGGGTAGCAGAAGGAGATTGACCACTGAGAATTAGGGGAGTGGGTACAAGAATGAATCTAAGCGTAGATAGATTCATTGGCAGCAATGGCATCAATAAATGAATCATGCCCCAGCAAGGACTGCATCTCTGCAGACATGACAGAACCTGAGGCTGCCGCAGAGAGATTGTTGTTGAAAGATATATCCGTGATTTCCAACATGGCAGTCACCTTGCCAAGAGTATGAAAGAGCCTATTGAATAGGCCTTCCAAGTGATCCAGTTTGGTGTGGGTGTTTTTATGAAGCAAGATCAGATCATCCACAGATCTAGTTTCTGTTGCTGCTGTTGCTGACTCGCATTATGCTGCCGACGGCCAAATTGTTTGCGAGTCTGGGCTGTATCCTTCAAACTTTGCTCCATCTTGAGTTTTGCCTGAAATTTACTTAGATGTTTCTCAGCCAGATTGGCTCGCTTGGAGTTTGCTGAATATTTGCGGCTCGCATTGGCCCGGTTGCCGCTCCTAAAGGGATTAGGTTTGATATCCTGTCGACGATCCTGGCGCCTGTGCTGGCTATTTGGGTGAGACGCTGGCCTTTCAGCCATTTTAGAGTGACTCTGCCGAAGAATGTTCCAATAATTATTATTATTGTTGCTGGGCCCCTGTGAACTACGCTGCTGTTGATGCTTTGGTCTATGGTTAGCATTAGCTTTGGGTCTAGAATGTGAGAATACTTGGCGAACTCTGAACGATGATTGGGGGACTTGGCAGAGAATTGAGACCCATATAGTTTGTACTTAATGTCCTTGTAGACCGGACAGCCTCTATATGCACTAATGTGCTGGCCCTTACAATTGCCGCAGCAGGCAGCCGTGTGTCTGGGTTTGCTGCATGCAAAGGTCGGATGGGAGCCAGAACATTTCATGCACACAAACTCGCGTCTACAATCAGCTTTCATATAACCAAATCCCTGGCACCTGTGACATTGTGTCAAAGGGTTGGCACGGGTCAATGATGGAAGATATCGTTGCTTAGACGGAGTTTTGGGCTTGTGAGTGGCCGGCGTCGTTACCGGAGTCAAGGGCAAGGACTGAATGGCATCTATTGCAGCGTCCTTTGGCTTGGTGGCAGCAGAAGCAGTTTCATTGCGCTTTTGTAAACCATCCCTATACAAGGCCTGAGCAAATTTACTCTTGAACACTGGCGTCTTTGCCAGGGCAGGGAGAGAAGGGAACATATCACTGGTGAACACAACATTGCGCTGCGGAGTTTTGGCCAGATCTTTTGGCGAGGAGTGGACCACCGCAAGAGCAGACTCCAGGTGAGTAGCCGACACCTCTGGGCTAGAACCATTGTATTGAAACGAGGCCATTGGAGACGACTGAGAATTGGGGGCAAAGGGCACCTTGCTCTTACCACCCGGCGCACTAAAAGTGGCAACATAGTTGTTCTCCCTAAGGCTCACACAGGCATCTTTGAACGACTTCAGGTTGGCCAGGAAATTATTGACTACCTCCACAGACTGTACCTTGCCAGGGGAACAGTTTGGGTTAGCTCTCTTGGATGCACTCGTAATAGTGGAGGAGGATGCTGACAGATTACGCTTGCTGTTATTATCAGTGGACACGGCAAGACTGGGCAACATGGGAGAGGCGGTCGTGGCTGCCAACTGCGTACTAATGGTAGCTTCTCTTACAGTCGGTAAAGCAGTGTCAAATGGGTTGGTGCTAGTAGGCATGTATCTGCCCTTGTTTAAAGAGAACCCTGACCCATTATAAGATGTTGATATAAGAGTTTTGTCTTGCATCGATTTATTATTAAGAGCATAACTTTTAACGTGGTGTTCATGAGAGTGAGTATGAGTATGTGAATTGGCGTGAGCATGATCATTAGTATGAGTATGAGTGTGTGTGTTTCTATTCTCTTTGTCATGAGAGTTGGAATTGGAGGTGCTACTAATGGATAGCACTTCCATAAAGTTAAACTCACCACATTTCCCCTGGCTCCTGAATTCCCGCTCACCATCTGCCATGTCTCTCTTGTTCTCCATCTCTCCACTCGGATCTCTCAAAAGTTGTGTAGACTCAAATGGGGCTATCGGGAACTCACCACTGCTCTAAAAACTTGGGTTGATGCATAAACTATGGCGCCGTTACTCGTTGGATTTTTGTCAGCACACCGTTGCCAAAATTAATATGGATGTACAGTCGAGTCCCGATAATTCGAAATGGCAAGGGGATCACTTTTTTTACGAATTAGACGGGAATTCAATTTATCGAGATTTCTATTTAACGGGGCTCAAAAATGAAAGAGTCGAATAAACGGGGTTTTTACATTTCACATCATGTTTACATATGTATTTATTTTTATTGAAATTAAACAAACATTATAAGTATGTACATTCATTTGTACGTTTTTCAAATGAGGGGAAAATTAAACAATAACATGAAATTGCAAAAATAAAAAATTAAACAATTAAGGAGAAACATTAAATTATAAAAAACAAAAAAACAAGCTTGAAAATAATTGGTGATTTTTGGTAACAATAATTGGTAACAGCAAACTCAACGAAAACAGTGAGACAAACACAAAACTCATAATGCATAGCGACATAGAGGCGGCATAGCTGTCTGCAAAATCTATCGGTGCTTTAACTACAAAAAAAATTTCGCATCGCATTACGATTTCGCATCGCATTACAAATACTACGAATTAACGAGGGGACCAAAATGTATGGAATTTTTACGAATTAACGATTTTTTTCAAGGGGACAGAATTTTGTACGAATTATCGCGATTTTCGATTTAGTGGGGTACGAATTATCGGCATTCGACTGTATATGTGTGTGTGTATAAAATAATATATTGTTAAAACATAAAATATTGTTATTTAAAATTGCAGGTTTTTATACACAAAATTAGCTGTAACGTTGGATGCTATTTTGTTTTAATTATTGGCCTTTATATTCACTGCTTTGGGTTCTTAACTAAACCGTTGTCGGGTACTTGTGTGTGTGTGCACAATTAGAAGCACATGGAAATGGCGGCTTAAAATTGATGATAAAATCTATTAATTCCTTGCAGTTTTAACACAATTCTTGGCTTTGGCACTAATTTGATGGTTTAAAAGGTTTTTGGGCGAGCTGCAGACTATTTTATTAGACTTTTAATGGCGATTCGGCGGACCGTTATGGCAGGTTATGGTCGAGTACAGTTTCTTTGGCACATGGTTTGGTTCAACTGGTATCAAAATTTTCACTTTTTTAGTTTGGTTTAAATGGAATAAAATTGGCTCCTTTTTTTTTTTTTAAATTGTGTTTGTTATGATCGTGGTTGTCTGGCTGTTCTCGCTGAAGCCTCTCAGGCTGGCTGGCTCGTCGCTTCCCGCCCGGTCGATCGCTAGGCACGTCCGCAGCCCACGACGTTCAAACTGGAGTGGGCGGGAGAGCGGGGCAGCGCAGCCAATACCACTACGACTCATTACCTAGGTGGCAACATTTTTGCGTAGGGTAGGTCATGGCAGACTGCGCTGCCGCCGCGCCAGACCAGCAATTACAGAGTTTTAATTTTAACATGGCAAATTAAAAAGTACATGGCAGGATTAAAATTAACAATGGCAAAATTATAACATGGCAAATTAAGCAAACAAGAGAAATCAAAAATACATGGCAAAACAAAACAAATGAACATGGAAAAATAAAATAAAGGCAAAACAAAAATTAGCATGGCAAATTAGAAATTCAAATTAAAATTACAAACAAAATGAAAAGATCGTCCTGCGATCAAATTAACTTACAAGATTCATAATGGATACAATTTTTGAATTTGAAATTTTTGAATTGCATTATAGTTAAGAAAAACCAACAATCAGCATGGCGGGGCGGGTCATCTTTTGCAGGGTATCAATGGCTGAGTCACTGGCTGATGAGAGGGGCGCAGGCATCTTAGCCGCGCGTGGCTGGGTCCTTCACAGATGGATCAACAGTGGCTTGTTCATCTGGGCACGGTCAATGGGGCCGCGCGTGGCTGGGTCCTCCACAGATGGATCAACAGTGGGTTGTTCATCTGGGCACGGTCAACGGGGCCGCGCGTGGCTGGGTCCTCCATAGATGGGTCATCGATGGCTTGATCAAGTGGCACGGTCAAAAGGGCCGCACGTGGCTGGGTCCTCCGCAGACAAGTCTTTAATGGCAGACTCATCTGGGCACGGTCAATGGGGCCGCGCGTGGCTGGGTCCTTCGCAGACAAGTCAATAATGGCAGACTCATCTGGGCACGGTCAACGGGGCCGCACGTGGCTGGGTCCTCCGCAGACAAGTCATTAATGGCAGACTCATCTGGGCACGGTGAGTGGGGCCGCGCGTGGCTGGGTCCTCCATAGATGAATCAACAGTGGCTTGTTCATCAGGGCACGGTCAATGGGGCCGCGCGTGGCTGGATCCTCCATAGATGGGTCATCGGTGGCTTGATCAAGTGGGCACGGTCATTAGAGCCGCGCGTGGCTGGGTCCTTCACAGATGGATCAACAGTGGCCTGTTCATCTGGGCACGGTCAATGGGGCCGCGCGTGGCTGGGTCCTCCACAGATGGATCAACAGTGGCTTGTTCATCTGGGCACGGTCAATGGGGCCGCGCATGGCTGGGTCCTCTATAGATGGGTCAACAGTGGCTGGTTCATCTGGGCACGGTCATTGTTGCCGCGCATGGCTGGGTCATCCTTCAGTTGGCCCGGGTTGGCAGGCTCATCTGGGCACGGGCATTGTAGCCGCGCATGGCTGGGTTCACCTGGCTAGGATTATCGATGGATGGCTCATCTGGGCATTGTCGTTAGGGCCGCACATGGCTGGGTCATCCTTCTATTAAGCCAAAAATAGCTGGCTCAACTGAGCGCGGGCATAATAGCCGCGCGTGGCTGAGTCCTCCTGGCTAGGATTGTCGATGGATGGCTCATCTGGGCACGGTCGTTTGGACCGCGCATGGCTGGGTCCACCTGGCTAGGGTCGTCGATGGCTGGCTCATCTGGGCACGGTCGTTTGGCCGCTCATGGTTGGGTCCTTCTTGTTAGACTGTCAATGGCTGGCACATCTGGGCACGGCTATTGGGCCGCGCGTGGCTGTCCCATTAATGACATGATTCAGAGCGCGCTTAAAGGCGCATGTGGCTGGATCCTCCATGGCATAACAGGACATCAGCGGCGCGGGTTTGATGACATTTCGTGTCTGGCTCAAACTTGGCTGGTTCATTGATGACATGATTCAGAGGGCGCTTAAAGGCGCATGTGGCTGGATCTTCCTTGGCATGACTAAACATCCGCGGCGCAGGCTTGATGGCAATTCATGTCTGGCTCAAACTTGGATGGTTCATTGATGACATGATTCAGAGGGCGCTTAAGGCGCATATGGCTGGATCCTCCTTAGTTGGAAGCGATGGCAGGATCTTGCCTTCAGGTCAATCAAAGAAATTACAGGCATTACAAGAATTTCAAGGCAGGTGAGCCTGTAATGAGAGAGATTGTTAGACAAATTGCATTATGGCAGGACCACGCTATGGTGCATGAAGAACATTGCGCGTTAACATTGAAACGCAATTGAATCAGCGAAAGCTGATCAAAGATCGACTCAAAGGCCACGTTATATTGGATTCATGGCTGGGTCATTGATCGACACGAACTATAAGGCGCCTTTGGCTGGTGCAAAGCTGACAGCCAAAACCTTGGCTGTGGAAAACTCGGCAAGGGCTTGTGGGCCGAGTGTGGCAGATTCATACTTGGCATAAAGTATATGTGCCTGATGTGGCTGGTGCAGGTATGGGTGCCGCGCATGGCTGGGTCAACGTGGATTGGATCACCAATGGCTGGCGCATCTGGGCACGGTCGGTATGGCCGCGCATGGCTGGGTCCTCCTGGCTAGGATCGAGGATGGCTGGTTCATCTGGGCACGGTCGTTATGAACACGCGGGTATGGGTCATCCAACAGGTGGGCCAAAAATTGAAGGCACAACTGGCCACGGTTATTGCGGCCACGCATGGCTGGGTCCTCCTGGCTAGGATTGACGATGGCTGGCTCTTCTGGGCACGGTCGTTTGGGCCACGCATGGCTGGTTCATCCTACAGTTGGTTCAAAAAATGGCAGGTGCAACTGGGCGCGGTTATCATGGCCGCGCATGGCTGGGTCCACCTAGCAAGGATCGTCAATGGCTGGATCATTTGGGCACGAGCATTGGGGCCGTCATTCTCAGCAGGGCTAGTAGACCGCATATGGCATGGCTGGGTCCACCTGAGTAGGTTCATCAATGGCAAAGAATACTATTAGCATGGCAAGCAAAATACGGCAGCAATATGGCACCACCGAGGCATGTAACCCACCCCCACAGACCTTCAGGAACCCAAAGAAACAAGGGTAGCAGAAGGAGATTGACCACTGAGAATTAGGGGAGTGGGTACAAGAATGAATCTAAACGTAGATAGATTCATTGGCAGCAATGGCATCAATAAATGAATCATGCCCCAGCAAGGACTGCATCTCTGCAGACATGACAGAACCTGAGGCTGCCGCAGAGAGATTGTTGTTGAAAGATATATCCGTGATTTCCAACATGGCAGTCACCTTGCCAAGAGTATGAAGGAGCCTATTGAATAGGCCTTCCAAGTGATCCAGTTTGGTGTGGGTGTTTTTATGAAGCAAGATCAGATCATCCACAGATTGCTGATCTAGTTTCTGTTGCTGCTGTTGCTGACTCGCATTATGCTGCCGACGGCCAAATTGTTTGCGAGTCTGGGCTGTATCCTTCAAACTTTGCTCCATCTTGAGTTTTGCCTGAAATTTACTTAGATGTTTCTCAGCCAGATTGGCTCGCTTGGAGTTTGCTGAATATTTGCGGCTCGCATTGGCCCGGTTGCCGCTCCTAAAGGGATTAGGTTTGATATCCTGTCGACGATCCTGGCGCCTGTGCTGGCTATTTGGGTGAGACGCTGGCCTTTCAGCCATTTTAGAGTGACTCTGCCGAAGAATGTTCCAATAATAATTATTATTGTTGCTGGGCCCCTGTGAACTACGCTGCTGTTGATGCTTTGGTCTATGGTTAGCATTAGCTTTGGGTCTAGAATGTTGAGAATACTTGGCGAACCCTGAACGATGATTGGGGGACTTGGCAGAGAATTGAGAGCCATATAGTTTGTACTTAATGTCCTTGTAGACCGGACAGCCTCTATATGCACTAATGTGCTGGCCCTTACAATTGCCGCAGCAGGCAGCCGTGTGTCTGGGTTTGCTGCATGCAAAGGTCGGATGGGAGCCAGCACATTTCATGCACACAAACTCGCGTCTACAATCAGCTTTCATATGACCAAATCCCTGGCACCTGTGACATTGTGTCAAAGGGTTGGCACGGGTCAATGATGGAAGATATCGTTGCTTAGACGGAGTTTTGGGCTTGTGAGTGGCCGGCGTCGTTACCGGAGTCAAGGGCAAGGACTGAATGGCATCTATTGCAGCGTCCTTTGGCTTGGTGGCAGCAGAAGCAGTTTCATTGCGCTTTTGTAAACCATCCCTATACAAGGCCTGAGCAAATTTACTCTTGAACACTGGCGTCTTTGCCAGGGCAGGGAGAGAAGGGAACATATCACTGGTGAACACAACATTGCGCTGCGGAGTTTTGGCCAGATCTTTTGGCGAGGAGTGGACCACCGCAAGAGCAGACTCCAGGTGAGTAGCCGACACCTCTGGGCTAGAACCATTGTATTGCAACGAGGCTATTGGAGACGACTGAGAATTGGGGGCAGAGGGCACCTTGCTCTTACCACCCGGCGCACTAAAAGTGGCAACATAGTTGTTCTCCCTAAGGCTCACACAGGCATCTTTGAACGACTTGAGGTTGGCCAAGAAATTATTGACTACCTCCACAGACTGTACCTTGCCAGGGGAACAGTTTGGGTTAGCTCTCTTGGATGCACTCGTAATAGTGGAGGAGGATGCTGACAGATTACGCTTGCTGTTATTATCAGTGGACACGGCAAGACTGGGCAACATGGGAGAGGCGGTCGTGGCTGCCAACTGCGTACTAATGGTAGCTTCTCTTACAGTCGGTAAAGCAGTGTCAAATGGGTTGGTGCTAGTAGGCATGTATCTGCCCTTGTTTAAAGAGAACCCTGACCCATTATAAGATGTTGGTATAAGAGTTTTGGCTAGCATCGATTTATTATTAAGAGCATAACTTTTAACGTGGTGTTCATGAGAGTGAGTATGAGTATGTGAATTGGCGTGAGCATGATCATTAGTATGAGTATGAGTGTGTGTGTTTCTATTCTCTTTGTCATTAGAGTTGGAATTGGAGGTGCTACTAATGGATAGCACTTCCATAAAGTTAAACTCACCACATTTCCCCTGGCTCCTGAATTTACGCTCACCATCTGCCATGTCTCTCTTGTTCTCCATCTCTCCACTCGGATCTCTCAAAAGTTGTGTAGACTCAAATTGGGCTATCGGGAACTCACCACTGCTCTAAAAACTTGGGTTGATGCATAAACTATGGCGCCGTTACTCGTTGGATTTTTGTCAGCACACCGTTGCCAAAATTAATATGGATGTATATGTGTGTGTGTGTATGGGTGTAAGCACATGGAATAAAACATAAAATATTGTTATTTAAATTGCAGGTTTTTATACACAAAATTAGCTGTAACGTTGGATGCTATTTTGCTTTAATTATTGGCCTTTATATTCACTGCTTTGGGTTCTTAACTAAACCGTTGTCGGGTACTTGTGTGTGTGTGCACAATTAGAAGCACATGGAAATGGCGGCTTAAAATTGATGATAAAATCTATAAATTCCTTGCAGATTTAACACAATTTATGGCTTTGGCACTAATTTGATGGTTTAAATGGTTTAGGGCGAGCTGCAGACTATTTTATTAGACTTTTAATGGCGATTTGGCAAACCGTTATGGCAGGTTATGGTCGAGTACAGTTACTTTGGCACATGGTTCGGTACAACTGGTATCAAAATTTTCACTTTTTTAGTTTAAATGGAATAAAATTGGCTCCTTTTTTTTTATACCCTTGCAGAGGGTGTTATAATTTTGTCCAAAAGTGTGCAACGCAGTGAAGGAGACAACTCCGACCCTATAAAGTATATATATTCTTGATCAGGATCACCTCCTGAGTTGATATGAGCATGTCCGTCTGTCCGTCTGTCCGTCTGTCTGTTTCTACGCAAACTAGTCTCTCAGTTTTAAAGCTATCGACTTGAAACTTTGCACACACCCTTCTTTCCTTCGCACGCAGTATATAAGTCGGAACGGCCGGGATCGGCCGACTATATCCTATAGCTGCCATATAACTGATTGATCGGAAATGGTATAACTTTAGTGTTTTTAGAGTTAGAGAGTTCAAATTTGACATGAGAGCTATTTTTGGCAAAATATTACGACATGCCAAATTTCATAAGGATCGGCTGACTATATCCTATAGCTGCCATATAACTGAACGATCGGAAATGACCCAACTTTAGTGTTTTTAAAGATAGATAGCTGCAACTTGGTACAAATTATATTTTTGGTCAGTTAATCCGACCTACCAAATTTCATAACGATCGGTTGACTATATCTTATAGCTGACATATAACTGTACGATCGGAAATGGTTTTTGGTAGAAATATGAACTTTCATATTTTTGAAGATAGAAGCTTGGGACTTTTTTTTAGATTTTTTATTGTAATTAATTAGTTTTATTATGATGTAATCATAAGGATCGGCCAACTATATCCGATGTTTGCGAAATATATCCGGTTTTAGCTGCAAGGGTATATCAACTTCGGCTCCGCCCGAAGTTAGCTTTGCTTTCTTGTTTTAAATTGTGTTTGTAATGTTTATTGATCGTGGTTGTCTGGCTGTTCTCGCTGAAGCCTCTCAGGCTGGCTGGCTCGTCGCGTCCCGCCCGGTCGATCGCTAGGCACGTCCGCAGCCCACGACGTTCAAACTGGAGTGGGCGGGAGAGCGGGGCAGCGCAGCCAATACCACTACGACTCATTACCTAGGTGGCAACATTTTTGCGTAGGGTAGGTCATGGCAGACTGCGCTGGCGCCGCGCCAGACCAGCAATTACAGAGTTTTAATTTTAACATGGCAACTTAAAAAGTACATGGCAGGATTAAAATTAACAATGGCAAAATTATAACATGGCAAATTAAGCAAACAAGAGAAATCAAAAATACATGGCAAAACAAAACAAATGAACATGGAAAAATAAAATAAAGGCAAAACAAAAATTAGCATGGCAAATTAGAAATTCAAATTAAAATTACAAACAAAATGAAAAGATCGTCCTGCGATCAAATTAACTTACAAGATTCATAATGGATACAATTTTTGAATTTGAAATTTTTGAATTGAATTAAAGTTAAGAAAAACCAACAATCAGCATGGCGGGGCGGGTCATCTTTTGCAGGGTATCAATGGCTGAGTCACTGGCTGATGAGAGGGGCGCAGGCATCTTAGCCGCGCGTGGCTGGGTCCTTCACAGATGGATCAACAGTGGCTTGTTCATCTGGGCACGGTCAATGGGGCCGCGCGTGGCTGGGTCCTTCGCAGACAAGTCAATAATGGCAGACTCATCTGGGCACGGTCAACGGGGCCGCACGTGGCTGGGTCCTCCGCAGACAAGTCATTAATGGCAGACTCATCTGGGCACGGTGAGTGGGGCCGCGCGTGGCTGGGTCCTCCATAGATGAATCAACAGTGGCTTGTTCATCAGGGCACGGTCAATGGGGCCGAGCGTGGCTGGATCCTCCACAGACAAGCCATTAATGGCAGACTCATCTGGGCACGGTCAATGGGGCCGCGCGTGGCTGGGTCCTTCGCAGACAAGTCAATAATGGCAGACTCATCTGGGCACGGTCAACGGGGCCGCACGTGGCTGGGTCCTCCGCAGACAAGTCATTAATGGCAGACTCATCTGGGCACGGTGAGTGGGGCCGCGCGTGGCTGGGTCCTCCACAGATGGATCAACAGTGGCTTGTTCATCTGGGCACGGTCAACGGGGCCGCGCGTGGCTGGGTCCTCCATAGATGGGTCATCGGTGGCTTGATCAAGTGGGCACGGTCATTCGAGCCGCGCGTGGCTGGGTCCTTCACAGATGGATCATCAGTGGCTTGTTCATCTGGGCACGGTCAATGGGGCCGCGCGTGGCTGGGTCCTCCATAGATGGGTCAACAGTGGCTGGTTCATCTGGGCACGGTCATTGTTGCCGCGTATGGCTGGGTCATCCTTCAGTTGGCCCGGGTTGGCAGGCTCATCTGGGCACGGGCATTGTAGCCGCGCATGGCTGGGTTCACCTGGCTAGGATTATCGATGGATGGCTCATCTGGGCATTGTCGTTAGGGCCGCACATGGCTGGGTCATCCTTCTATTAAGCCAAAAATAGCTGGCTCAACTGAGCGCGGGCATAATAGCCGCGCGTGGCTGAGTCCTCCTGGCTAGGATTGTCGATGGATGGATCATCTGGGCACGGTCGTTTGGACCGCGCATGGCTGGGTCCACCTGGCTAGGGTCGTCGATGGCTGGCTCATCTGGGCACGGTCGTTTGGGCCGCTGATGGTTGGGTCCTTCTTGTTAGACTGTCAATGGCTGGCACATCTGGGCACGGCTATTGGGCCGCGCGTGGCTGTCCCATTAATGACATGATTCAGAGCGCGCTTAAAGGCGCATGTGGCTGGATCCTCCATGGCATAACAGGACATCCGCGGCGCGGGCTTGATGACAATT
>NW_027222813.1:0-3000 GCF_030179905.1 Drosophila bipectinata | reverse complement strand
TTAATTTTAATCCTGCCATGTACTTTTTTAATTTGCCATGTTTAAAATTAAAACTCTGTATTTGCTGGTCTGTCGCGGTGGCAGTGCAGTCTGTCGCGTTGGCAGTGCAGTCTGCCATGACCTACCCTACGCAAAAATGTTGCCACCTAGGTAATGAGTCGTAGTGGTATTGGCTGCGCTGCCCCGCTCTCCGCTCTCCCGCCCCCAATCTCAACTCACTCCAGTTTGAGCGTCGTGGGCTGCGGACGTGCCTAGCGATCGACCGGGCGGGACGCGACGAGCCAGCCAGCCTGAGAGGCTTCAGCGAGAACAGCCAAACAACCACGATCAATAAACATAACAAACACAATTAAAAAAAAAAAAGAAAGGAAAGCTAACTTCGGGCGGAGCCGAAGTTTATATACCCTTGCAGCTAAAACCGGATATATATCGCAAACATCGGATATAGTTGGCCGATCCTTATGAAATTTGGTAGGATGGATCAAAATATAATCTGTACCAAGTTCCAGCTTTCTATCTTCAAAAACACAAAAGTTGGGTCATTTCCGATCGTTCAGTTATATGGCAGCTATAGGATATAGTCGGCCGATCCTAATGAAATTTAGTAGGTTGGATCAACTGACCAAAAATATAATCTGTACTCAATTCCAGTTTTCTATCTCCAAAAACACGAAAGTTGGGTCATTTCCGATCGTTCAGTTATATGGCAGCTATAGGATATAGTCGGCCGATCCTTATGAAATTTGGCATGTCGTATTATTTTTCCAAAAATAGATTTCCTGTAAAATTTGAACTCTCTAACTCTAAAAACACCAAAGTTATACCATTTCCGATCAATCAGTTATATGGCAGCTATAGGATATAGTCGGCCGATCCCGGCCGTTCCGACTTATATACTGTGTGCAAAGTTTCAAGACGATAGCTCTAAAACTGAGAGACTAGTTTGCGTAGAAACAGACAGACGGACAGACGGACAGACGGACATGCTCATATCAACTCAGGAGGTGATCCTGATCAAGAATATATATACTTTATAGGGTCGGAGATGTCTCCTTCACTGCGTTGCACACTTTTGGACAAAATTATAATACCCTCTGCAAGGGTATAAAAAGGAGCCAATTTTATTCCATTTAAACCAAACTAAAAAAGTGAAAATTTTGATACCAGTTGAACCAAACCATGTGCCAAAGAAACTGTACTCGACCATAACCTGCCATAACGGTCCGCCAAATCGCCATTAAAAGTCTAATAAAATAGTCTGCAGCTCGCCCTTAAACCTTTTAAACCATCAAATTAGTGCCAAAGCCAAGAATTGTTTTAAAACTGCAAGGAATTAATAGATTTTATCATCAATTTTAAGCCGCCATTTCCATGTGCTTCTAATTGTGCACACACACACAAGTACCCGACAACGGTTTAGTTAAGAACCCAAAGCAGTGAATATAAAGGCCAATAATTAAAACAAAATGGCATCCAACGTTACAGCTAATTTTGTGTATAAAAACCTGCAATTTTAAATAACAATATTTTATGTTTTATTCCATGTGCTTACACCCATACACACACACATATACATCCATACTAATTTTGGCAACGGTGTGCTGACAAAAATCCAACGAGTAACGGCGCCATAGTTTATGCATCAACCCAAGTTTTTAGAGCAGTGGTGAGTTCCCGATAGCCCAATTTGAGTCTACACAACTTTTGAGAGATCCGAGTGGAGAGATGGAGAACAAGAGAGACATGGCAGATGGTGAGCGTGAATTCAGGAGCCAGGGGAAATGTGGTGAGTTTAACTTTATGGAAGTGCTATCCATTAGTAGCACCTCCAATTCCAACTCTCATGACAAAGAGAATAGAAACACACACACTCATACTCATACTAATGATCATGCTCACGCCAATTCACATACTCATACTCACTCTCATGAACACCACGTTAAAAGTTATGCTCTGAATAATAAATCGATGCAAGCCAAAACTCTTATACCAACATCTTATAATGGGTCAGGGTTCTCTTTAAACAAGGGCAGATACATGCCTACTAGCACATTTCTAAATGTACTAAATGTACTAAACATGTACATTTCAATGTACTAAACAGTACATTTCGGATACCAGCGTCTAATCCCATTGGTTTTATATTTATTTGGATGCCTGAAGCCTACTAATAATTCTTATATTCAGGTCTCCAGTCGCCGTGCCAATTGGGAGTCAACAAATAAATACAAGTGGATCCCTGAAGCTGACCGTCAATTACACCAATCAGGATCCCAGCTGCCATCCCACTGGATTTATAACCACCTGGATGCCAGCTACCGTTTTTTCCATTTGGAGCCCTAAATTTTTGCCCGGATTCCAGCCGACTGACGATGTTAACCATACTTACCCGGAACCGCGCCACTACTCCATTTGGAAACCATAATAACCTGGATAAGCCATGTGGCTGGAGAGTGTTCTCCAGGTTGCCAGTCGCTATTATTAAATAGTATAAAACTGGCCATTGTCATCGTATATGATTAAATCATGGATAATCACCCACCTAGATGCCCTCCATATTTCTCCAACACCCGGAGCAACACGTTTAATATGGAGAAATGTATTCCCAGATGCTTTGCCTTCGCCGACGATTTTTGAAGCATCCTGAACTAATGGGAATAACTCAACTGGCTGCTCAGCACACACTCGGCAACATTTGGAACTTTTGGAACTCACGGCCAATTTACCTGGCTGTCCTGTTTGCATTCCCAACGCCTTAGCAGCCTGATATATGCAAGATGCGTACCTGGATTTCTTGCTAACACTCCCCAACACCTGGAGGACCACGTCAACGTTGGAAATTCGCCTACCCTGATCCCCTGGCCAATTTCCAATACAATCACGGCCCAAGGGGGATCTCGGATCTACTTTATTGGAGTGAAGAGACGACCCTCCAATGTTTCGGCCACCGCGGAGCTACCTGGATTCACCTGGAGCAACCGGAAAACCTGGATCCCAGCA
>NW_027222812.1:0-12000 GCF_030179905.1 Drosophila bipectinata | reverse complement strand
CAACTTTACTGGAGTGATGAGACGACCCTCCAATGTCTCTGGCCACCCTGGAGCTACCTGGATTTCATCTGGAGCAGCCTGGAAACTTGCAAGTTACCTGGATTTCTTGCCAACACTCCCCCAACACCTGGAGCACCTCGTCAAACATGGAATTTTACCCACCTTGGACCCTCAGTTTACCCACTCAAGTTGGTGGCCCAAGGGGGATCTCGGAGCATCATCGACGCAGCGACGAGACGGCCCTCCAATGCTTCGGCTACCTTGGAGTCATTTGGATTTACTGTGGGATAACTATATGTATTTCTCGCCATCCAATTAGTGCGCCATCCTTGAGTCCCTGCCTAGTGACCCACCCCTGGACCCCCTGGATAATTTTCACACCCTTCCGTGGCCCAAGGGGGATCTTGCAGCAACATTCATGGAGTGAAAAGACGACCCTCCAATGTTTCTGGCCACACCTGGAGTTCATCTGGAACTACTCTCCTCCAATACACTTGGATCTGCATGGAAAATTGTCACAATACGTACTAGGACATTTTTCCGATTCGCTATAGCATCTGGAGCACCTCGACAATGATGGAAATTCGCCTACCCTGATCCCCTGGCTGATTTTCACATATGTGGCCCAAGGGGGATCTCGGACTGATTCTGGATCTACCCGGATTGGATGATGAGACGACCCTCCAATGTCCCGGCCACGTTGGAGCTACCTGGATTCTTCGAGGGATTTCTGGATCATCTGGACATCTTTCTGCCATCCACGTCAGCGCCAATTCGACCTGCAACTGTCGGATTTTAGCCTACCTTGCTTCCCTGGCCAATCTCCGCAGTACATCGTCGGCCCAAGGGGGATCTCCGAGCATCCTAGTCGGCAATGAAGGGACGACCCTCCAATGTTTTATGCCGCGTCCGGAACGCACCCGCCAATGCACCTGCCATGCCTTCCGTAGTGCGTCATGGCCCCCTGGTGGCATCGCGCGTTCCTGAAATAGAAGATGTCGCCTCCCGTGTGCCTTGGCTGCCGATGAACGCGGTCCCCAGTGCCCTTCTGGCACTATAATCGTCCAGTGTCCTGTTGTGCCCCAGCAACAGCTCCGTTCCGGCTTTCTTCGTTGGATTATGTTAAACATATATTAATTTTTGTTTTGTATTTTTGTATTTGCCATGTTTAACTAGGATCATTTATAACGTCAGCCACTTAAAATAACCTAGAGTAACGTAACTAATTCCATTTAAATTTATATAATTAATATCCTTTAAGTCTAATTTCTCGTGCCTAACGTTGTGAGTCTTCACCTGCCTTCCGAGACAGCGCAAGAATGTTGCCGAATAATCATGGTAATGGGACGCTGTTCTTTGGTTGGTTGGAGTGTTGACATGCGCGTATTGTGACATTTGAAAGGGACAATTTTTGTATTTTTTTTTTATTTTTGATAATTTTTGTAAACAACAATAGCCCATTAAGTACCAATGTAAAGTAGCATAGTGGTTGATGTCGCTCGAACGGAACCTCAGTAGCTGCTGCGCAGCATTTAGTTTTTGATTTTTGTATTAGGACCTGGCTTCTGTCCATCCTGGCTTATCCTTGCCATTTTGGCCATTATCCAGTTCCTGCGAGTCCTTCCCCTCCGAGTCATTAGTTGTTTGTTGGCGCTCGGTCGGGTCGGACGTGCGCTCGCTCGCTCTCTGCAAAGTCAGTGGAAATTGTACAGTAAATGGTGGAGAGATAACAAGGAGATGATAGGAAATAATAGGAAATAATAGGAAATAATAACAATAATAAAGAAATAATAATAATAAAGAAAAAATAATAATAATAATAAACAAAAAAAAAAAAAAAAAAAAAAAAACTTGGTTGCCAACGCTGCGCCGGAACCAACTCAAGGGCATTCTGATGTGTCGATGGAAGACGACTGGAGTACCAGCAGCGAAGAACCATCACTGCTGGCTACTAATGCTAATAACCAGAGCGCCTGTGCCGCTACTATTGACCCGTCCATGGAGGACGTGATTTCTGCTGAGATTCCCAGCCCACCCAAGAGCAAGCCACCTGGATCGTCATTACTCCAGCAGTTCCTGGACAAACTGCGCCAGAAGCCTCTCAAACCACTGGATGCTGCGAATAAGGCCACATGTGACTCTCCGGATCCAAAGCCCATTCCTATCTCGGACAGATCGGAAGAGTTACACAATATGATTCTTGCCAAGCTGGAAGGAATCGAAATTTTGCTCGGCCGTCTTTGCCAGAATATCGAAAAGCTGACGCCGTTGGCCGCCGCTAATGTTCCTGGACCTAGTAAGGATCCCTCAGCTGCCATGCGCCCAACTGGAGGACACTGAGTAGCAGATTGCACCAAGGATTAGCCAATCGCCGATACTCAACAGGATTTGGATTCTACGATTTTTTTTTTTTTTTTGAATATTTTCTACTACTTGCCACAGGATGGATTTATTATTTTACGTTTTACTTCAATTACCTCAGCTAAGTTCCTTATAATGCTCCAGACTATGCCAAGGATTCATCGACGCCAATTCTTGCTGCTGTTCGTCGCCAATTTTTGTCATGATATGGAAAATCATGTTCATTTTCTGTTATTTTCTTATCTTTGGAAAGAAATTTATGTTTTTCTTTATGTTTTAATAAAATTACAATCACCTGGATGCCAGTGATCGATATTATTAATTCTGGCTACTAACGTATAACCACATTAACCAGGATCTCAATGCTAATCCTACTGATGAATATGCTAACCAGGATCTCAATACTAATCATACTTACCTGGATATCAAAGCCTGAAAAACAATACTTACCTGGATGCCTGCAATCAATGCTACTAATCAGGATCCCAGCTATCTTCCCATTCGGAATTCATTTAAATTCCATTCGGACTATTATTTAATTACCTGGATGACAGCGATCGTACTTACCTGGATACCAGCTATGGATATATGGATCTCAGCTAAACAATACTACGATACTCACCTGGATGCCAACTCAGTGATGGATACTTACCTGGATCCCAACGCAGCGACTAATACACAGCATTTCCCTTCAGATTCCTAGTTATTTTTCTGTTTGGAAATTTACTCAAATCGTACTTACCTGGATACCAGCTATGCTCATATGGATCCCAGCTAAAAAAACTACGATACTCACCTGGATGCTAAATCAGCGATGGATACTTACCTGGATCCCAACGCAGCGAATAATAACCAACTTTTCCATTCAGATTCCTAGCCAGTTCTCTGTTTGGAAATAAATTTAAATCGTACTTACCTGGATACCAGCTATGCTCATATGGATCCCAGCTAAAAAGCTACGATACTCACCCGGATGCCTACTCAGCGATGGATACTTACCTGGATTCCAACGCAGCGACTAATAAACAAATTTTCCATTCAGATTCCTAGTTATTTTTCGGTTCGGAAATTTATTTAACTCGTACTTACCTTATTTCATCTATGATCATATGGATCTCAGCTAAAAAACTACGATACTCACCTGGATGACAGCGATCGTACTTACCTGAATACCAGCTATGCATATATGGATCTCAGCTAAAATACTACGACACTCACCTGGATGCCTACTACTCAGCGATGGATACTCACCTCGATCCCAACGCAGCGAATAATAAACAGCATTTCCATTCAGATTCCTAGTTATTTTTCTGTTTGAAAATTAATTTAAATCGTACTTACCTGGATACCAGCTATGCATATATGGATCTCAGCTAAAAAACTACGATACTCACCTGGATGCCAACTCAGCGATGGATACTCACCTGGATCCGACGCAGCGACTAATAAACAATTTTTCCATTCAGATTCCTAGCCATTTTTCTGTTTGGAAATTTATTAAAATCGTACTTACCTGGATACCAGCGATGCATATATGGATCCCAGCTAAAAACTACGATACTCACCTGGATGCCTACTACTCAGCGATGGATACTCACCTGGATCCCAACGCAGCGAATAATAAACAGCATTTCCATTCAGATTCCTAGTTATTTTTCTTTTTGGAAATTAATTTAAATCGTACTTACCTGGATACCAGCTATGCATATATGGATCTCAGCTAAAAAACTACGATACTCACCTGGATGCCAACTCAGCGATGGATACTCACCTGGATCCCAACGCAGCGACTAATAAACAATTTTTCCATTCAGATTCCTAGCCAGTTCTCTGTTAAATCGTACTGACCTGGATATCAGCTATGCATATATGGATCTCAGCTAAAAAACTACGATACTCACCGATGCCTACTATTCAGCGATGGATACTCACCGATGCCTACTATTCAGCGATGGATACTCACCTGGATGCTAAATCAGCGATGGATACTCACCTGGATCCCAACGCAGCGAATAATAAACAGCATTTCCAGTCAGATTCCTAGTTATTTTTCTGTTTGGAAATTAATTTAAAACGTACTTACCTGGATACCAGCTATGCATATATGGATCCCAGCTAAAAAACTACGATACTCACCTGGATGCTAAATCAACGATGGATACTCACCTGGATCCCAACGCAGCGGATAATAACCAACTTTTCCATTCAGATTCCTAGTTATTTTTCTGTTTGGAAATCAACTCAAATCGTACTTACCTAGATACCAGATATGCATATATGGATCTCAGCTAAAAAACTAAGATACTCACCTGGATGCCAACTCAGCGATGGATACTCACCTGGATCCCAACGCAGCGACTAATAAACAGCATTTCCATTCAGATTCCTAGCCAGTTCCCTGTTTGGAAATAAATTTAAATCGTACTTACCTGAATACCAGCTATGCATATATGGATCTCAGCTAAAATACTACGACACTCACCTGGATGCTAAATCAGCGATGGATACTTACCTGGATCCCAACGCAGCGACTAATAAACAATTTTTCCATTCAGATTCCTAGCCATTTTTCTGTTTGGAAATTTATTTAAATCGTACTTACCTGGATACCAGCGATGCATATATGGATCCCAGCTAAAAACTACGATACTCACCTGGATGCCTACTACTCAGCGATGGATACTCATCTGGATCCCAACGCAGCGAATAATAAACAGCATTTCCAGTCAGATTCCTAGTTATTTTTCTGTTTGGAAATTAATTTAAATCGTACTTACCTGGATACCAGCTATGCATATATGGATCTCAGCTAAAAAACTACGATACTCACCTGGATGCCAACTCAGCGATGGATACTCACCTGGATCCCAACGCAGCGACTAATAAACAATTTTTCCATTCAGATTCCTAGCCAGTTCTCTGTTTGGAAATTTATTCAAATCGTACTTACCTGGATATCAGCTATGCATATATGGATCTCAGCTAAAAAACTACGATACTCACCTGGATGCCTACTACTCAGCGATGGATACTCACCTGGATGCTAAATCAGCGATGGATACTCACCTGGATCCCAACGCAGCGAATAATAACCAACTTTTCCATTCAGATTATTAGCCATTTTTCTGTTTGGAAATTTATTTAAATCGTACTTACCTGGATACCAGCTATGCTCATATGGATCCCAGCTAAAAAGCTACGATACGTACCCGGATGCCAACTCAGTGATGGATACTTACCTGGATCCCAACGCAGCGACTAATAAACAGCATTTCCATTCAGATTCCTAGTTATTTTTCTGTTTGGAAATTTACTCAAATCGTACTTACCTGGATACCAGCTATGCTCATATGGATCCCAGCTAAAAAGCTACGATACTCACCTGGATGCCTACTCAGCGATGGATACTCACCTGGATCCCAACGCAGCGAATACTAAACAATTTTTCCATTCAGATTCCTAGCCAGTTCTCTGTTTGGAAATAAATTTAAATCGTACTTACCTGGATATCAGCTATGCATATATGGATCTCAGCTAAAAAACTACGATACTCACCTGGATGCCTACTACTCAGCGATGGATACTCACCAGGGTTCTAAATCAGCGATGGATACTCACCTGGATCCCAACGCAGCGAATAATAAACAGCATTTCCATTCAGATTCCTAGTTATTTTTTTGTTTGGAAATTTACTCAAATCGTACTTACCTGGATACCAGCTATGCATATATGGATCTCAGCTAAACAATACTACGATACTCACCTGGATGCCTAATCAGCGATGGATACTCACCTGGATCCCAACGCAGCGAATACTAAACAATTTTTCCATTCAGATTCCTAGCCAGTTCTCTGTTTGGAAATAAATTTAAATCGTACTTACCTGGATATCAGCGATGCATATATGGATCCCAGCTAAAAACTACGATACTCACCTGGATGCCTACTACTCAGCGATGGATACTCACCTGGATCCCAACGCAGCGAATAATAAACAGCATTTCCAGTCAGATTCCTAGTTATTTTTCTGTTTGGAAATTAATTTAAATCGTACTTACCTGGATACCAGCTATGCATATATGGATCTCAGCTAAAAAACTACAATACTCACCTGGATGCCAACTCAGCGATGGATACTCACCTGGATCCCAACGCAGCGACTAATAAACAATTTTTCCATTCAGATTCCTAGCCAGTTCTCTGTTTGGAAATTTATTCAAATCGTACTTACCTGGATATCAGCTATGCATATATGGATCTCAGCTAAAAAACTACGATACTCACCTGGATGCCTACTACTCAGCGATGGATACTCACCTGGATGCTAAATCAGCGATGGATACTCACCTGGATCCCAACGCAGCGAATAATAACCAACTTTTCCATTCAGATTATTAGCCATTTTTCTGTTTGGAAATTTATTTAAATCGTACTTACCTGGATACCAGCTATGCTCATATGGATCCCAGCTAAAAAGCTACGATACGTACCCGGATGCCAACTCAGTGATGGATATTTACCTGGATCCCAACGCAGCGACTAATAAACAGCATTTCCATTCAGATTCCTAGTTATTTTTCTGTTTGGAAATTTACTCAAATCGTACTTACCTGGATACCAGCTATGCTCATATGGATCCCAGCTAAAAAGCTACGATACTCACCTGGATGCCTACTCAGCGATGGATACTCACCTGGATCCCAACGCAGCGAATACTAAACAATTTTTCCATTCAGATTCCTAGCCAGTTCTCTGTTTGGAAATAAATTTAAATCGTACTTACCTGGATATCAGCTATGCATATATGGATCTCAGCTAAAAAACTACGATACTCACCTGGATGCCTACTACTCAGCGATGGATACTCACCTGGGTGCTAAATCAGCGATGGATACTCACCTGGATCCCAACGCAGCGAATAATAAACAGCATTTCCATTCAGATTCCTAGTTATTTTTCTGTTTGGAAATTTACTCAAATCGTACTTACCTGGATACCAGCTATGCATATATGGATCTCAGCTAAACAATACTACGATACTCACCTGGATGCCTAATCAGCGATGGATACTCACCTGGATCCCAACGCAGCGAATACTAAACAATTTTTCCATTCAGATTCCTAGCCAGTTCTCTGTTTGGAAATAAATTTAAATCGTACTTACCTGGATATCAGCGATGCATATATGGATCCCAGCTAAAAACTACGATACTCACCTGGATGCCTACTACTCAGCGATGGATACTCACCTGGATCCCAACGCAGCGAATAATAAACAGCATTTCCAGTCAGATTCCTAGTTATTTTTCTGTTTGGAAATTAATTTAAATCGTACTTACCTGGATACCAGCTATGCATATATGGATCTCAGCTAAAAAACTACGATACTCACCTGGATGCCAACTCAGCGATGGATACTCACCTGGATCCCAACGCAGCGACTAATAAACAATTTTTCCATTCAGATTCCTAGCCAGTTCTCTGTTTGGAAATTTATTCAAATCGTACTTACCTGGATATCAGCTATGCATATATGGATCTCAGCTAAAAAACTACGATACTCACCTGGATGCCTATTACTCAGCGATGGATACTCACCTGGATGCTAAATCAGCGATGGATACTCACCTGGATCCCAACGCAGCGAATAATAACCAACTTTTCCATTCAGATTATTAGCCATTTTTCTGTTTGGAAATTTATTTAAATCGTACTTACCTGGATACCAGCTATGCTCATATGGATCCCAGCTAAAAAGCTACGATACGTACCCGGATGCCAACTCAGTGATGGATACTTACCTGGATCCCAACGCAGCGACTAATAAACAGCATTTCCCTTCAGATTCCTAGTTATTTTTCTGTTTGGAAATTTACTCAAATCGTACTTACCTGGATACCAGCTATGCTCATATGGATCCCAGCTAAAAAGCTACGATACTCACCCGGATGCCTACTCAGCGATGGATACTCACCTGGATCCCAACGCAGCGAATACTAAACAATTTTTCCATTCAGATTCCTAGCCAGTTCTCTGTTTGGAAATAAATTTAAATCGTACTTACCTGGATATCAGCTATGCATATATGGATCTCAGCTAAAAAACTACGATACTCACCTGGATGCCTACTACTCAGCGATGGATACTCACCTGGATGCTAAATCAGCGATGGATACTCACCTGGATCCCAACGCAGCGAATAATAAACAGCATTTCCATTCAGATTCCTAGTTATTTTTCTGTTTGGAAATTTACTCAAATCGTACTTACCTGGATACCAGCTATGCATATATGGGTCTCAGCTAAAAAACTACGATACTCACCTGGATGCCAACTCAGCGATGGATACTCACCTGGATCACAACGCAGCGACTAATAAACAATTTTTCCATTCAGATTCCTAGCCAGTTCTCTGTTAAATCGTACTGACCTGGATATCAGCTATGCATATATGGATCTCAGCTAAAAAACTACGATACTCACCGATGCCTACTACTCAGCGATGGATACTCACCTGGATGCTAAATCAGCGATGGATACTCACCTGGATCCCAACGCAGCGAATAATAACCAACTTTTCCATTCAGATTCCCAGTTATTTTTCTGTTTGGAAATTAATTTAAAACGTACTTACCTGGATACCAGCTATGCATATATGGATCTCACCTAAAAAACTACGATACTCACCTGGATGCTAAATCAACGATGGATACTCACCTGGATCCCAACGCAGCGAATAATAACCAACTTTTCCATTCAGATTCCTAGCTATTTTACTGTTTGGAAATCAACTCAAATCGTACTTACCTAGATACCAGATATGCATATATGGATATCAGCTAAAAAACTACGATACTCACCTGGATGCCAACTCAGCGATGGATACTCACCTGGATCCCAACGCAGCGACTAATAAACAGCATTTCCATTCAGATTCCTAGCCAGTTCCCTGTTTGGAAATAAATTTAAATCGTACTTACCTGAATACCAGCTATGCATATATGGATCTCAGCTAAAATACTACGACACTCACCAGGATGCTAAATCAGCGATGGATACTTACCTGGATCCCAACGCAGGGACTAATAAACAATTTTTCCATTCAGATTCCTAGTTATTTTTCTGTTTGGAAATTTATTTAAATCGTACTTACCTGGATACCAGCGATGCATATATGGATCCCAGCTAAAAACTACGATACTCACCTGGATGCCTACTACTCAGCGATGGATACTCACCTGGATCCCAACGCAGCGAATAATAAACAGCATTTCCAGTCAGATTCCTAGTTATTTTTCTGTTTGGAAATTAATTTAAATCGTACTTACCTGGATACCAGCTATGCATATATGGATCTCAGCTAAAAAACTACGATACTCACCTGGATGCCAACTCAGCGATGGATACTCACCTGGATCCCAACGCAGCGACTAATAAACAATTTTTCCATTCAGATTCCTAGCCAGTTCTCTGTTTGGAAATTTATTCAAATCGTACTTACCTGGATATCAGCTATGCATATATGGATCTCAGCTAAAAAACTACGATACTCACCTGCATGCCTACTACTCAGCGATGGATACTCACCTGGATGCTAAATCAGCGATGGATACTCACCTGGATCCCAACGCAGCGAATAATAAACAGCATTTCCATTCAGATTCCTAGTTATTTTTCTGTTTGGAAATTTACTCAAATCGTACTTACCTGGATACCAGCTATGCATATATGGATCTCAGCTAAACAATACTACGATACTCACCTGGATGCCTAATCAGCGATGGATACTCACCTGGATCCCAACGCAGCGAATACTAAACAATTTTTCCATTCAGATTCCTAGCCAGTTCTCTGTTTGGAAATAAATTTAAATCGTACTTACCTGGATATCAGCGATGCATATATGGATCCCAGCTAAAAACTACGGTACTCACCTGGATGCCTACTACTCAGCGATGGATACTCACCTGGATCCCAACGCAGCGAATAATAAACAGCATTTCCAGTCAGATTCCTAGTTATTTTTCTGTTTGGAAATTAATTTAAATCGTACTTACCTGGATACCAGCTATGCATATATGGATCTCAGCTAAAAAACTACGATACTCACCTGGATGCCAACTCAGCGATGGATACTCACCTGGATCCCAACGCAGCGACTAATAAACAATTTTTCCATTCAGATTCCTAGCCAGTTCTCTGTTTGGAAATTTATTCAAATCGTACTTACCTGGATATCAGCTATGCATATATGGATCTCAGCTAAAAAACTACGATACTCACCTGGATGCCTACTACTCAGCGATGGATACTCACCTGGATGCTAAATCAGCGATGGATACTCACCTGGATCCCAACGCAGCGAATAATAACCAACTTTTCCATTCAGATTATTAGCCATTTTTCTGTTTGGAAATTTATTTAAATCGTACTTACCTGGATACCAGCTATGCTCATATGGATCCCAGCTAAAAAGCTACGATACGTACCCGGATGCCAACTCAGTGATGGATACTTACCTGGATCCCAACGCAGCGACTAATAAACAGCATTTCCCTTCAGATTCCTAGTTATTTTTCTGTTTGGAAATTTACTCAAATCGTACTTACCTGGATACCAGCTATGCACATATGGATCCCAGCTAAAAAGCTACGATACTCACCCGGATGCCTACTCAGCGATGGATACTCACCTGGATCCCAACGCAGCGAATACTAAACAATTTTTCCATTCAGATTCCTAGCCAGTTCTCTGTTTGGAAATAAATTTAAATCGTACTTACCTGGATATCAGCTATGCATATATGGATCTCAGCTAAAAAACTACGATACTCACCTGGATGCCTACTACTCAGCGATGGATACTCACCTGGATGCTAAATCAGCGATGGATACTCACCTGGATCCCAACGCAGCGAATAATAAACAGCATTTCCATTCAGATTCCTAGTTATTTTTCTGTTTGGAAATTTACTCAAATCGTACTTACCTGGATACCAGCTATGCATATATGGATCTCAGCTAAACAATACTACGATACTCACCTGGATGCCTACTACTCAGCGATGGATACTCACCTGGATCCCAACGCAGCGAATACTAAACAATTTTTCCATTCAGATTCCTAGCCAGTTCTCTGTTTGGAAATAAATTTAAATCGTACTTACCTGGATATCAGCTATGCATATATGGATCTCAGCTAAAAAACTACGATACTCACCTGGATGCCTACTACTCAGCGATGGATACTCACCTGGATGCTAAATCAGCGATGGATACTCACCTGGATCCCAACGCAGCGAATAATAAACAGCATTTCCATTCAGATTCCTAGTTATTTTTCTGTTTGGAAATTTACTCAAATCGTACTTACCTGGATACCAGCTATGCATATATGGGTCTCAGCTAAAAAACTACGATACTCACCTGGATGCCTAATCAGCGATGGATACTCACCTGGATCCCAACGCAGCGACTAATAAACAATTTTTCCATTCAGATTCCTAGCCAGTTCTCTGTTAAATCGTACTGACCTGGATATCAGCTATGCATATATGGATCTCAGCTAAAAAACTACGATACTCACCGATGCCTACTACTCAGCGATGGATACTCACCTGGATGCTAAATCAGCGATGGA
>NW_027222811.1:0-10000 GCF_030179905.1 Drosophila bipectinata | reverse complement strand
ATTTACTTCGGTTTCCCCCTTTATGTCTGTATTTACGGTATTTACTTCGTCGGCACTCTCAGGATTTTTAATTCCCAAGATATTTTTCAACGGATATTTCAACGTCGGCGTTCTCGGGATTTTTAGTTCCCAAGCTTTTCTCACTATTTTCAACAAATAATGAATCTGTGTTTTCACTACCATTATCATCAAAATACTTTTTATACCCTTGCAGAGGGTATTATAATTTTGGTCAAAAGTGTGCAACGCAGTGAAGGAGACATCTCCGACCCTATAAAGTATATATATTCTTGATCAGGATCACCTCCTGAGTTGATATGAGCATGTCCGTCTGTCCGTCTGTCTGTCCGTCTGTCTGTCCGTCTGTCTGTTTCTACGCGAACTAGTCTCTCAGTTTTAAAGCTATCGTCTTGAAACTTTGCACACACCCTTCTTTCCTTTGCACGCAGTATATAAGTCGGAACGGCCCGGATCGGTCGACTATATCCTATAGCTGCCATATAACTGATTGATCGGAAATGGTATAACTTTGGTGTTTTTAGAGTTAGAGAGTTCAAATTTGACATGAAAGCTATTTTTGGCAAAATAATACGACGTGCCAAATTTCATAAGGATTGGCCGACTATATCCTATAGCTGCCATATAACTGAACGATCGGAAATGACCCAACTTTCGTGTTTTTTAAAATAGAAAGCTGGAATTTAATACAGATTCTATTTTTGGTCAGTTGATCGAACCTACCAAATTTCATAAGGATCGGCCGACTATATCCTATAGCTGCCATATAACTGAAGGATCGGAATTGACCCAACTTTTGTGTTTTTGAAGATAGAAAGCTGGAACTTGGTACAGATTCTAGTTTTGGTTTGGTCAGTTCATCTAACCTACCAAATTTCATTAGGATCGGCCAACTATATCCGATGTTTGCGATATATATCCGGTTTTAACTGCAAGTGTATATCAACTTCGGCTCCGACCGAAGTTAGCTTTCCTTTCTTGTTTATAATAAATTCTTTTAACGGAAGAATATTATTTTCTTCAATTAAACGTATTTCATTTTTCTCCTCGTTATCATAATATTTTAACTTCTCCTGTTTCCCATTATATTCCAAGATTCCCTTATCTATATTTATTATAGCTCCAATTTTTCTTAATAAATTGAATTCAATTAGAATATCAGATTCTAAACCTTCGATTTCATAAAATAATTGTTTTGTTTCAAATATATTTATAACATGTATTAGGTATTACACCTAATAATTTAGTAGCCATTAACTGTAGTTACCTTTTGTATATTGGTAGCTCGTTTTTATTTTCAAAAATTCCCCTCTTTATGTAACAAGCAGTGGCTCCTGTATCTATTAAAACTTTTAGCTGCTTCTTGGTTTTTCGATCTATCCTATTTAAAGAAGGCATTCCTCTGTAGGGGTTTGGTCTAAAAAATGGTCTTCATTGAAATTATTAAATCTGGTTACTTTATTAGCTGGCTGACTTTCTGTTCCATCTGATTCTCTTTTTTCGAGCATGAGTTTGCTCTCTATTTTGATTTGTGTTATAGAAATTTGAACGATTTTTATTTTGATGATAATTATTATTACTACCTTGATTATCGTTTACCTGCCAATTATTATATCTTCCTTGGTTACTATTTGCCTGCCAATTTTGGCTCGGCTGCCGATTGTAATTAGATTTATTCTGGAGTTGAATCGGTGGATCAACATCCATTGGCTCGATAGCTTGTTGCTTATGATTATTATTTTGATTATTATTTTGCCAAATTTTTGTGGTTCTTGTTTGTTTTTGTTTTGCGCGTTGATTTTTTTAGTTTTGTGTTCTTGTAATTGTTTGGTTTAAAATTTCGGTCCACCTTTGTTTTAATTCACTCTTAATGGATTATTTCATTAATTAATTTCCATTTACTTTGTTGTTAACGATCACTGTCATTTTGTAGTGTCTTTTGGTGGATGTATTAATTTTTCCACTAAAAATGTTGAGTTGTTGACCGCGCGAGTTCCGTTTATGTTTAACTTATTTTTTGGGCGCCCCACGTTGGGCGCCAGTTAAATTGTTTGTAGTTCGGTGAAATAAAAAAATGTAAATTTTATTTTTTATTTATACAACTTGGTGTTAAACCTTTATTTATTAAACGTAATTATTACAAGACACTTTTGATTTCTCTTAAATATTTTTTGTCAACAGCTCGCGGTCTCGGTCAAAAAGGGACTGACTTCTTAATTCTAAATCTGATCCAAAGAACCTCGGCCATCAGTTGTGTTTAGATTAGAGGCTTAAGATGAAAATGTCGCATCTGATTGTGAAATTGTGAAATATTGTGAAATTCGATTAAGCTGATCGATGCAATTTGGTGGGTACTTGAAACGCAAAAGGCGTAATTGATTGGGCTTCGGAGGGAAGCTGATGTTTACTTTTGATTTTGATTTGTTTATGGGGAACCGAGATCGGACCTCAGAGCCAAAGACAAAGCCGAAAGCAAATGCAGAGTTTGAAAATATTGTTTATAAAAGCCATAAGTGGCCTGTATTTCTACTTGTAGAAATAAGCAGCACCTATGGCAACATTGCAAATTTTCTTTTCTTCTTTTTGATAGCGAAACAATCAAGAGAAATAAAATACGCAGTCCACTAAAAAACGGATCTACGCATTTAGGATCAGCTTCTACTCACTTGAAATTGTACTAACCACTTGTCAACTTCGGCATGTTTACACAATACGTGTTGAAAGAAACAAAGAAATAATTAAAAAAGCGCCCAAACACACACTTATAGCTGAGGAAATATCAACGAAAAATTTAAAGAAAAATTGCACAGCGCTGTCATTCCGTCTAAGTTGGCGCGCAGTTCGAATTTGCGAACGAACGAACGCCCCTCTGTTCCAAATTGCACCAAAAAAAATCTCTTTCTCTGATCTGATTTTTCTCTGATTCTTTTAAATTAAAAAATGTTGTTTTTAAATTAAATAGAAAATAAATGATACTCTATTAGTATTATAATCAATCAGATTTTTTGGTACAATATATGAGAAACTTGGAATTATTTTTTACCCAAAAATCATCTGAATTTGGGAGATACTCACTGCTAATGCATCAAGTGCATTTTCGATGTTTTGATTTCAGATCCGTTGTCTCCACATTTTGACTTCTGAAATAAAACTACTCTCGGAACAATCCAGTATATCTTCGTAAAATTGATAGAGGCTTGCACATTTCTTTTCGTCGAATTCTTGTTTGAGGAATAGCTGTCCAAAACTTTGTAAAACAGTTGGTGATTTTCAAACCGACTCTGAAGATGAGAAATGTAGGTGTCGAGAAATGGGATGTAAAATGCGATTTTGTAATGCTTTTCAACTGTTTTCACTTCAACGTTGCAACGATTTCTTTGTCTACTGCATATACGAGGGATTTTCATTTCAATCTCGTACTCCGAACAAATTTCAGAAACTTTTTGATAAACAATGTGGAAGAATGAATCTACGTTTTCACGCTTTTCCTCGAAGTCGTTCAAAGCATCATCGTCAGCATCATAGCTAAAAACTTTATATTTTAGACCTAAGATCAAAACAATGTGTACACACTACTTGTAGAAATAAGCAGCACCTATGGCAACATTGCAAATTTTCTTTAGTACCAATTTGACAGCGAAACAATCAAGAGCAATAAAATATGCAGTCCACTAAAAAAGGATCTACGCATTTAGGATCAGCTTCTTCCCACTTGAAATTGTACTAACCACCTAGTACAATTAGGAAAATATGTATAAAAACTAAATGTCTATAGAGAAAAACAAGATAAGCAAAGATATAGAATCAGAATTATCAGAAAATTTTGCTAACATGGGCATTGTAGACGTTAAAACTGTAGACTCTACAGCCAATGTTATCAACAAAGTAGAAGTTGATAACACTGACCTTAAATTTATAACCATATTAATTGTTATAACATTCATAATAAATGTGGCAAATCTATTGCATAAAGTACATAAATACCACAGTAAATGTATCAAGAAAAGATACCAGAGCCAAGCAAATGACTTGGATAAAATTTAAGAAAAACAATTAGAACAAAAAGCGAAAAAAAAACATTGTAATCTACATAAGTAAGCTAATAAAATGACAATTTTATGAATAATCGAATTCCACTCGCTAATTTGTTAAATGTATCTTTGTGGTATCATTGAAATACAACTTGATTCGAATAATTGAATTTTGAATTTAAAGCAATGTCCGAAATACAAATAGGTTCATATTTAAACGATGTTTTAGTACACGACCCAGATTTCCGAATTCGTACATTTAGCATTCTGCACAAACACAAGGATTATATGTCTTTATATGAATTTGAATGTGAATATATGGAAACATATAACCGTATGTTCAGCCCTCTTCTGTACTTCGATAATACAATTAAAGCAATAATTTTGAATACATTTCCGTATGTATAGGTATATCAAAAAAGTACAAGAAACTTATCCAATACTGGGCGAATGTACCATTTTAATGGTAAAACTGCATAGATAGATGAAAGAGAGACATTAAAAAAAAATATATATATAACTAAAGACACGGCTAAGAACTATTTCATTATTTTCCATTATGAATTTCAATGGAATGGAATAATTTAAACGCCAAATTAGTTGATACATTTTCCCGAGGTATCCGAATCTGAGTCAGAATCAATATCTGAGTCAGAATACCTAAAGATTGCCTCATCTCTGCTGCCAGAGTTTAATGGAAAGGCAGAAAATCTGACAAGTTTCATAAACGCATTGAACCTAATTTATTCACTAAAAGGCCCACATGAAACAACATCCATTAACTCAATCAAGTCAAAATTGAAAGGCCATACAAGAAAGCTCATTACCACAGAATCAACTAATTGGTAAATTGAAAAGTAAAATAAAAGGTGATTCAGTATCAGGGATAACTGCAAAACTAATGAACCTTCAGCAGAAGCAAAAAACGGCCAATCAATATGTATAAGAGGTAGAGAAGTTGGCAAAGGCCCTAGAAGGAGCCTACATCGACGATGGACTATCCTCCGAAACAGCCACTAAATACAGCACAGAGCAAGCCGTCAGTGCAATTATTAAAAATTGTTCTATAGAAAAAGCTAAATACATAATGGACTAAGTTTGTCAATAGTTGCACAGATGCAACAGGACAATCTAATACTGTTCTATACTTCTGTGGTCAACGACCCTATAATAGAGGTAGTCGAGGAAACTTCCGAGGTAGAATAAATACCCAAAACAGCAGTAATCGTCGTTATAATAATAACAATAGAGGCAGGGGCCAGTAAAGAGGAAATTATAGAGGTAACGGTAATCAAAGCCGCGGCCAAAATAATAACTCCTCTAATGTACGTGTCACTCAGGGTAGTTCGGAAAACTACCAGGACCCTTTAGGTACACAAAATTAAATAAAAAAGTACACACAGTAAACTTAAGTCTTAATATGTTTGTAGTATTCAAAAACTCCGCCATAAATAATAATCTCACATTTCTCCTAGATACAGGAGCAGACATTTCATTACTAAAAGATAATTCAGATGCTTTGAAAACATCGAGCAAGATAGAACAATAGATATACAAGGCATTGGACAAGGAGTAATTAAGTCCAATGGTTTAGTTCGAATTGAATTGCAGACTCACAAGTATACAATTCCGCACAATTTCCATTTAGTTTCAAAAAATTTCGCAATACCATGCGACGGAATTATAGGAGTTGACTTTATAAAAACGTTAAATTGCAAATTAAATTGTGAACCAGCAAATGATTGGTTCATAATAAGACCAAATAACTTAAAATACCCAATAAACGTTCCAATAAAGATCAGTTCTGATAATAATTTAACACTATTACCAGCACGATCTGAAGTTGTCCGTAAATTAGATATAAACTTACCAGAAGATAATATCTTAATTCCAAATCAAGAAATAGTATCCGGTATTTATGTTGCGAATACAGTACCAACATCCAATGATAGATGAATACAACCAGTACCGACCAATTAATAGATATAAATAACATTTCGAATTTCCGCTTTCGAATTACGAGATAATTCAACCAAGCAATGGTTCTAGAACAGATGAAGTCATATCCAAATTAAAGGGAAAACTTTCCTAAGCAATTCGAATCAGAGCTCACCGACATATGATCTAAATATAGTGATATATTCGGACTCGAAACCGAATCAATCACAACTAATAATTTTTACAAACAACATTTAAGACTTAAAGATAAAAAACCAGTGTTGATAAAAAACTACAGAATACCGCACAGTCATCAAGACGAAATAAATAACCAAGTAGATAAACTTATTAAAGACAATATAGTTGAAGAGTCTGTAGCTGAATACAATAGCCCACTTCTGTTAGTACCTAAGAAATCACTCCCAGATTCTAATGATAAGAAATGGAGATTAGAGACTATCGTCAAAATTAATAAAAAACTTCTGTCCGATAAATTTCCCCTACCTAGTATTGACGACATACTTGATCAATTAGGTAGAGCTAAATACTTTTCATGCCTTGTCCTTAAGTCAGGTTTTCATCAAATAGAGCTTGAAGAAAAATCAAGAAATATAACGTCATTCTCAATCAACAACGGCTCATATCGTTTCACGCGGTTGCCATTTGGTTTAAAAATAACACCAAATTCATTTCAGAGAATGATGACAATAGCATTCTCGGGTCTAGAACCATCCCAAGCATTCCTTTATATAGACGATCTAATCGTCATTGGATGTTCAGAAAAACATATGATCAAAAACCTAACCTTGGTATTTGGTTCTTGGTCATGAAGTGACATTTCTTGGTCACAAGTGCACAGATAAAGGAATACTTCTAGATGACCAAAAGTATGATGTCATCATGAATTATCCCGTACCACACGACGAGGACACTGCTAGACGCTTCGTTGCATTCTGCAACTATTATCGACGTTTTATAAAAAACTTCGCCGACTATTCACGGCACTTAACACGATTAAGTAAAAAGAATGTCCCATTCTTCTGTCCGAATACCAAAAAGCATTCCTGTATTTAAAAAAGAAACTTATGGAACCAACCCTGTTGCAATATCCCGATTTTAGCAAAGAATTTTGCATAATCACTGATGCAAGTAAGCAAGCATGTGGAGCAGTTTTAACCCGAAACTATAACGGACTCCAACTTCCCATTGCTTACGCATCGAGAGCATTCACAAAAGGTGAAAGCAATAAGAGTACTACAAAACAAGAATTAGCAGCAATCCACTGGGCAATATAACATTTTCGACCATATAATTATGGAAACATTTTACAATCAAAACAGATCACAGACCTTTGACATATTTATTTTCTATGGTAAAAAGAATGCGACTTTACTGTCGAGTAACTAAAGGGTAATGATAATTTCGTGGCAGACGCCCTATCTAGGATAACAATATCCGAATTAAAAGACATACACAATAAAATCCTGAAAGTCACTACCAGGTACCAAAGTAGACGAAATATCTGCGCAGATAATGAAAAAGTAGAATTGCCAAGGCAATCTACAGAAAAAGCTTCTCAGCCCAACGTACACCAAGTCATAAATAATGACGAAGTACGTAAAGTAGTGACCTTGCATATAAAAGATGCGCTATATTTATTTAAACATGGTAAAAGAATTATAGCGAGAATAGATATTGGTGATTTATGTGCAAATGGAAATATTGACTTAGGACAACTATTTCCTTGAAAAAGAAAAAAAAAAAAAAGAAGCCGGTACATTAATAATAAGCCAATTAAAAATGGCACCGCGGATGGATGATTTCAAAACAAGAAAGGAAAGCTAACTTCGGGCGGAGCCGAAGTTTATATACCCTTGCAGCTAAAACCAGATATATATCACAAACATCGGATATAGTTGGCCGACCCTTATGAAATTTGGTAGGTTGGATCAACTGACCAAAAATATAATCTGTACCAAGTTCCAGCTTTCTATCTTTAAAAAACACAAAAGTCGGGTCATTTCCGATCGTTCAGTTATATGGTAGCTATAGGATATAGTCGGCCGATCCTAATGAAATTTGGCATGTCGTATTATTTTGCCAGAAATAGCTCTCATGTCAAATTTGAACTCTCTAACTCTAAAAACACCAAAGTTATACCATTTCCGATCAATCAGCTATATGGCAGCTATAGGATATAGTCGGCCGATCCGGGCCGTTCCGACTTATATACTGCGTGCAAAGGAAAGAAGGGTGTGTGCAAAGTTTCAAGACGATAGCTTTAAAACTTATACTTATATACTGCGACTTATATACTGCGTGCAAAGGAAAGAAGGGTGTGTGCAAAGTTTCAAGACGATAGCTTTAAAACTGAGAGACAAGTTTGCGTAGAAACAGACAGACGGACAGACGGACATGCTCATATCAACTCAGGAGGTGATCCTGATCAAGAATATATATACTTTATAGGGTCGGAGATGTCTCCTTCACTGCGTTGCACACTTTTGGACAAAATTATAATACCCTCTGCAAGGCACACTGGGGAATTTCGAATTTGTATTTCTTGAACGTCGAAGCACAAATCAATAAAATTTAAAATGCATAGTCATGCTCCAATCTTATACTATTTGTTAATACTAGTATTTTGCCAAATTTTTGCATGTCTTTCTAACAATTTGTAATTAAAGCAAGTGGTGTCCGGACAAAACTTTCGTAACGAAAGTTCAACTTTGGGAAGAGTTTTAAAAAAATGTTTAGATTCGATAAAGCAGTGACTATACCCATGTTGTAGAGCCATTAATTCTTAATTCAGAACACCCTAGGTTCAATTTCGCCTTTTTGCGCCTTTTTGCGAAATTCCAATTTTTATGAAGGAATGTTACAATCAGAAATGCGGTGCTGCTGGAATTGTTTGGTAAAAAAAACAAATTGGGAAGGGGGTGGGACACGCTTATTTTGCTTCAAAATTTTTTCAAAAACTTGTATAGCACTATAAAAAAACACCAAACAAATATCTTGCCTCGTTTTTAAGTTTTTAATTAATACCACAAACACAGAACGAATTTTCTGCGATTTCCCGCAAGAAAAAAGTTGGAACAAGCCCATTTTTTTACAAAATGCATAAAACTAGCTTTATTGCCATAAAAAGAAAAAAAAATTATTTTTTTTTAAATTTTACCACAAAAAAATAATTAAAAATGGATTAAAAAAGGCGGAACTACGCCCATTTTTTTGAAATATCTACTTTTCTTTATTATTAACTAAATTCAAAAAACAGAATTTAAAAATGTTGGATTGTTTTTAAGTTATTAATTAATGCCACAAAAACAGGGCAAATTCCCCAGTGTGCAAGGGTATAAATATGGGCAATGAATTATTGAATACATTAAGAGTAGCGCTACTCAACTCGGTGACCACTTTAACAAATGTTAAAGAGAAAGAAGCAATATTGTCTACATTCCATGATGATCCTATAAAAGGAGGTCATACAGGCATTACAAAAACCTTGGCCAAGTTAAAAAGAAAATATTACTGGAAAGGTATGACTCGTGATATAAGACATCTTATCCAGAAATGTAAAAAATGCCAAAAAGCAAAAATAAATAAATATGTTAAAAACCCCTTAATTATTCCTGAAATTATTCCTGTAGACACTATAGGTCCACTACCCAAGTAAGAAAACGCAAACGAATATACAGTCACATTATATGTGACCTGACTAAATATTTATTAGCAATTCCAATTCCAAATAAAAACGCTAATACAATAGCGAGGGCTATATTCGAAAATTTTATTCTGAAGTACGGTCCAATGAAGACGTTCATTACGGACATGGGAACAGAATACAAAAATTCGATAAAACTGCACACCACCATCAGACAGTTGGAACAGTCGAAAGAAGTCATAAAACTTTTAATGAATACATACGTTCATATATATCGGTTGATAAAACTGATTGGGATGTATGGATCCAATATTTCGTATACTGTTTCAACACGACCCCATCTATGGCA
>NW_027222810.1:0-65244 GCF_030179905.1 Drosophila bipectinata | reverse complement strand
CCAATTCAAGAGATTCCTTCTGTCCCTATTTAAAACCTCACGGATATTAAAAATATTAAACATATATTGTTATAAGTCTTAAACCTTAAGACGGCGGGAGTTGAATTACTTTCGCATAGGTAGCCAAATGCCTTGTCATCTTATTAGTGACGCGCATGATTCAATTCAAGAGATTCCTTCTGTCCCTATTTAAAACCTCACGGATATTAAAAATATTAAACATATATTGTTATAAGTCTTAAACCTTAAGACGGCGGGAGTTGAATTACTTTCGCATAGGTAGCCAAATGCCTTGTCATCTTATTAGTGACGCGCATGATTCAATTCAAGAGATTCCTTCTGTCCCTATTTAAAACCTCACGGATATTAAAAATATTAAACATATATTGTTATAAGTCTTAAACCTTAAGACGGCGGGAGTTGAATTACTTTCGCATAGGTAGCCAAATGCCTTGTCATCTTATTAGTGACGCGCATGATTCAATTCAAGAGATTCCTTCTGTCCCTATTTAAAACCTCACGGATATTAAAAATATTAAACATATATTGTTATAAGTCTTAAACCTTAAGACGGCGGGAGTTGAATTACTTTCGCATAGGTAGCCAAATGCCTTGTCATCTTATTAGTGACGCGCATGATTCAATTCAAGAGATTCCTTCTGTCCCTATTTAAAACCTCACGGATATTAAAAATATTAAACATATATTGTTATAAGTCTTAAACCTTAAGACGGCGGGAGTTGAATTACTTTCGCATAGGTAGCCAAATGCCTTGTCATCTTATTAGTGACGCGCATGATTCAATTCAAGAGATTCCTTCTGTCCCTATTTAAAACCTCACGGATATTAAAAATATTAAACATATATTGTTATAAGTCTTAAACCTTAAGACGGCGGGAGTTGAATTACTTTCGCATAGGTAGCCAAATGCCTTGTCATCTTATTAGTGACGCGCATGATTCAATTCAAGAGATTCCTTCTGTCCCTATTTAAAACCTCACGGATATTAAAAATATTAAACATATATTGTTATAAGTCTTAAACCTTAAGACGGCGGGAGTTGAATTACTTTCGCATAGGTAGCCAAATGCCTTGTCATCTTATTAGTGACGCGCATGATTCAATTCAAGAGATTCCTTCTGTCCCTATTTAAAACCTCACGGATATTAAAAATATTAAACATATATTGTTATAAGTCTTAAACCTTAAGACGGCGGGAGTTGAATTACTTTCGCATAGGTAGCCAAATGCCTTGTCATCTTATTAGTGACGCGCATGATTCAATTCAAGAGATTCCTTCTGTCCCTATTTAAAACCTCACGGATATTAAAAATATTAAACATATATTGTTATAAGTCTTAAACCTTAAGACGGCGGGAGTTGAATTACTTTCGCATAGGTAGCCAAATGCCTTGTCATCTTATTAGTGACGCGCATGATTCAATTCAAGAGATTCCTTCTGTCCCTATTTAAAACCTCACGGATATTAAAAATATTAAACATATATTGTTATAAGTCTTAAACCTTAAGACGGCGGGAGTTGAATTACTTTCGCATAGGTAGCCAAATGCCTTGTCATCTTATTAGTGACGCGCATGATTCAATTCAAGAGATTCCTTCTGTCCCTATTTAAAACCTCACGGATATTAAAAATATTAAACATATATTGTTATAAGTCTTAAACCTTAAGACGGCGGGAGTTGAATTACTTTCGCATAGGTAGCCAAATGCCTTGTCATCTTATTAGTGACGCGCATGATTCAATTCAAGAGATTCCTTCTGTCCCTATTTAAAACCTCACGGATATTAAAAATATTAAACATATATTGTTATAAGTCTTAAACCTTAAGACGGCGGGAGTTGAATTACTTTCGCATAGGTAGCCAAATGCCTTGTCATCTTATTAGTGACGCGCATGATTCAATTCAAGAGATTCCTTCTGTCCCTATTTAAAACCTCACGGATATTAAAAATATTAAACATATATTGTTATAAGTCTTAAACCTTAAGACGGCGGGAGTTGAATTACTTTCGCATAGGTAGCCAAATGCCTTGTCATCTTATTAGTGACGCGCATGATTCAATTCAAGAGATTCCTTCTGTCCCTATTTAAAACCTCACGGATATTAAAAATATTAAACATATATTGTTATAAGTCTTAAACCTTAAGACGGCGGGAGTTGAATTACTTTCGCATAGGTAGCCAAATGCCTTGTCATCTTATTAGTGACGCGCATGATTCAATTCAAGAGATTCCTTCTGTCCCTATTTAAAACCTCACGGATATTAAAAATATTAAACATATATTGTTATAAGTCTTAAACCTTAAGACGGCGGGAGTTGAATTACTTTCGCATAGGTAGCCAAATGCCTTGTCATCTTATTAGTGACGCGCATGATTCAATTCAAGAGATTCCTTCTGTCCCTATTTAAAACCTCACGGATATTAAAAATATTAAACATATATTGTTATAAGTCTTAAACCTTAAGACGGCGGGAGTTGAATTACTTTCGCATAGGTAGCCAAATGCCTTGTCATCTTATTAGTGACGCGCATGATTCAATTCAAGAGATTCCTTCTGTCCCTATTTAAAACCTCACGGATATTAAAAATATTAAACATATATTGTTATAAGTCTTAAACCTTAAGACGGCGGGAGTTGAATTACTTTCGCATAGGTAGCCAAATGCCTTGTCATCTTATTAGTGACGCGCATGATTCAATTCAAGAGATTCCTTCTGTCCCTATTTAAAACCTCACGGATATTAAAAATATTAAACATATATTGTTATAAGTCTTAAACCTTAAGACGGCGGGAGTTGAATTACTTTCGCATAGGTAGCCAAATGCCTTGTCATCTTATTAGTGACGCGCATGATTCAATTCAAGAGATTCCTTCTGTCCCTATTTAAAACCTCACGGATATTAAAAATATTAAACATATATTGTTATAAGTCTTAAACCTTAAGACGGCGGGAGTTGAATTACTTTCGCATAGGTAGCCAAATGCCTTGTCATCTTATTAGTGACGCGCATGATTCAATTCAAGAGATTCCTTCTGTCCCTATTTAAAACCTCACGGATATTAAAAATATTAAACATATATTGTTATAAGTCTTAAACCTTAAGACGGCGGGAGTTGAATTACTTTCGCATAGGTAGCCAAATGCCTTGTCATCTTATTAGTGACGCGCATGATTCAATTCAAGAGATTCCTTCTGTCCCTATTTAAAACCTCACGGATATTAAAAATATTAAACATATATTGTTATAAGTCTTAAACCTTAAGACGGCGGGAGTTGAATTACTTTCGCATAGGTAGCCAAATGCCTTGTCATCTTATTAGTGACGCGCATGATTCAATTCAAGAGATTCCTTCTGTCCCTATTTAAAACCTCACGGATATTAAAAATATTAAACATATATTGTTATAAGTCTTAAACCTTAAGACGGCGGGAGTTGAATTACTTTCGCATAGGTAGCCAAATGCCTTGTCATCTTATTAGTGACGCGCATGATTCAATTCAAGAGATTCCTTCTGTCCCTATTTAAAACCTCACGGATATTAAAAATATTAAACATATATTGTTATAAGTCTTAAACCTTAAGACGGCGGGAGTTGAATTACTTTCGCATAGGTAGCCAAATGCCTTGTCATCTTATTAGTGACGCGCATGATTCAATTCAAGAGATTCCTTCTGTCCCTATTTAAAACCTCACGGATATTAAAAATATTAAACATATATTGTTATAAGTCTTAAACCTTAAGACGGCGGGAGTTGAATTACTTTCGCATAGGTAGCCAAATGCACTGTCATCTTATTAGTGACGCGCATGATTCAATTCAAGAGATTCCTTCTGTCCCTATTTAAAACCTCACGGATATTAAAAATATTAAACATATATTGTTATAAGTCTTAAACCTTAAGACGGCGGGAGTTGAATTACTTTCGCATAGGTAGCCAAATGCCTTGTCATCTTATTAGTGACGCGCATGATTCAATTCAAGAGATTCCTTCTGTCCCTATTTAAAACCTCACGGATATTAAAAATATTAAACATATATTGTTATAAGTCTTAAACCTTAAGACGGCGGGAGTTGAATTACTTTCGCATAGGTAGCCAAATGCCTTGTCATCTTATTAGTGACGCGCATGATTCAATTCAAGAGATTCCTTCTGTCCCTATTTAAAACCTCACGGATATTAAAAATATTAAACATATATTGTTATAAGTCTTAAACCTTAAGACGGCGGGAGTTGAATTACTTTCGCATAGGTAGCCAAATGCCTTGTCATCTTATTAGTGACGCGCATGATTCAATTCAAGAGATTCCTTCTGTCCCTATTTAAAACCTCACGGATATTAAAAATATTAAACATATATTGTTATAAGTCTTAAACCTTAAGACGGCGGGAGTTGAATTACTTTCGCATAGGTAGCCAAATGCCTTGTCATCTTATTAGTGACGCGCATGATTCAATTCAAGAGATTCCTTCTGTCCCTATTTAAAACCTCACGGATATTAAAAATATTAAACATATATTGTTATAAGTCTTAAACCTTAAGACGGCGGGAGTTGAATTACTTTCGCATAGGTAGCCAAATGCCTTGTCATCTTATTAGTGACGCGCATGATTCAATTCAAGAGATTCCTTCTGTCCCTATTTAAAACCTCACGGATATTAAAAATATTAAACATATATTGTTATAAGTCTTAAACCTTAAGACGGCGGGAGTTGAATTACTTTCGCATAGGTAGCCAAATGCCTTGTCATCTTATTAGTGACGCGCATGATTCAATTCAAGAGATTCCTTCTGTCCCTATTTAAAACCTCACGGATATTAAAAATATTAAACATATATTGTTATAAGTCTTAAACCTTAAGACGGCGGGAGTTGAATTACTTTCGCATAGGTAGCCAAATGCCTTGTCATCTTATTAGTGACGCGCATGATTCAATTCAAGAGATTCCTTCTGTCCCTATTTAAAACCTCACGGATATTAAAAATATTAAACATATATTGTTATAAGTCTTAAACCTTAAGACGGCGGGAGTTGAATTACTTTCGCATAGGTAGCCAAATGCCTTGTCATCTTATTAGTGACGCGCATGATTCAATTCAAGAGATTCCTTCTGTCCCTATTTAAAACCTCACGGATATTAAAAATATTAAACATATATTGTTATAAGTCTTAAACCTTAAGACGGCGGGAGTTGAATTACTTTCGCATAGGTAGCCAAATGCCTTGTCATCTTATTAGTGACGCGCATGATTCAATTCAAGAGATTCCTTCTGTCCCTATTTAAAACCTCACGGATATTAAAAATATTAAACATATATTGTTATAAGTCTTAAACCTTAAGACGGCGGGAGTTGAATTACTTTCGCATAGGTAGCCAAATGCCTTGTCATCTTATTAGTGACGCGCATGATTCAATTCAAGAGATTCCTTCTGTCCCTATTTAAAACCTCACGGATATTAAAAATATTAAACATATATTGTTATAAGTCTTAAACCTTAAGACGGCGGGAGTTGAATTACTTTCGCATAGGTAGCCAAATGCCTTGTCATCTTATTAGTGACGCGCATGATTCAATTCAAGAGATTCCTTCTGTCCCTATTTAAAACCTCACGGATATTAAAAATATTAAACATATATTGTTATAAGTCTTAAACCTTAAGACGGCGGGAGTTGAATTACTTTCGCATAGGTAGCCAAATGCCTTGTCATCTTATTAGTGACGCGCATGATTCAATTCAAGAGATTCCTTCTGTCCCTATTTAAAACCTCACGGATATTAAAAATATTAAACATATATTGTTATAAGTCTTAAACCTTAAGACGGCGGGAGTTGAATTACTTTCGCATAGGTAGCCAAATGCCTTGTCATCTTATTAGTGACGCGCATGATTCAATTCAAGAGATTCCTTCTGTCCCTATTTAAAACCTCACGGATATTAAAAATATTAAACATATATTGTTATAAGTCTTAAACCTTAAGACGGCGGGAGTTGAATTACTTTCGCAGGATTCCTTCTGTCCCTATTTAAAACCTCACGGATATTAAAAATATTAAACATATATTGTTATAAGTCTTAAACCTTAAGACGGCGGGAGTTGAATTACTTTCGCATAGGTAGCCAAATGCCTTGTCATCTTATTAGTGACGCGCATGATTCAATTCAAGAGATTCCTTCTGTCCCTATTTAAAACCTCACGGATATTAAAAATATTAAACATATATTGTTATAAGTCTTAAACCTTAAGACGGCGGGAGTTGAATTACTTTCGCATAGGTAGCCAAATGCCTTGTCATCTTATTAGTGACGCGCATGATTCAATTCAAGAGATTCCTTCTGTCCCTATTTAAAACCTCACGGATATTAAAAATATTAAACATATATTGTTATAAGTCTTAAACCTTAAGACGGCGGGAGTTGAATTACTTTCGCATAGGTAGCCAAATGCCTTGTCATCTTATTAGTGACGCGCATGATTCAATTCAAGAGATTCCTTCTGTCCCTATTTAAAACCTCACGGATATTAAAAATATTAAACATATATTGTTATAAGTCTTAAACCTTAAGACGGCGGGAGTTGAATTACTTTCGCATAGGTAGCCAAATGCCTTGTCATCTTATTAGTGACGCGCATGATTCAATTCAAGAGATTCCTTCTGTCCCTATTTAAAACCTCACGGATATTAAAAATATTAAACATATATTGTTATAAGTCTTAAACCTTAAGACGGCGGGAGTTGAATTACTTTCGCATAGGTAGCCAAATGCCTTGTCATCTTATTAGTGACGCGCATGATTCAATTCAAGAGATTCCTTCTGTCCCTATTTAAAACCTCACGGATATTAAAAATATTAAACATATATTGTTATAAGTCTTAAACCTTAAGACGGCGGGAGTTGAATTACTTTCGCATAGGTAGCCAAATGCCTTGTCATCTTATTAGTGACGCGCATGATTCAATTCAAGAGATTCCTTCTGTCCCTATTTAAAACCTCACGGATATTAAAAATATTAAACATATATTGTTATAAGTCTTAAACCTTAAGACGGCGGGAGTTGAATTACTTTCGCATAGGTAGCCAAATGCCTTGTCATCTTATTAGTGACGCGCATGATTCAATTCAAGAGATTCCTTCTGTCCCTATTTAAAACCTCACGGATATTAAAAATATTAAACATATATTGTTATAAGTCTTAAACCTTAAGACGGCGGGAGTTGAATTACTTTCGCATAGGTAGCCAAATGCCTTGTCATCTTATTAGTGACGCGCATGATTCAATTCAAGAGATTCCTTCTGTCCCTATTTAAAACCTCACGGATATTAAAAATATTAAACATATATTGTTATAAGTCTTAAACCTTAAGACGGCGGGAGTTGAATTACTTTCGCATAGGTAGCCAAATGCCTTGTCATCTTATTAGTGACGCGCATGATTCAATTCAAGAGATTCCTTCTGTCCCTATTTAAAACCTCACGGATATTAAAAATATTAAACATATATTGTTATAAGTCTTAAACCTTAAGACGGCGGGAGTTGAATTACTTTCGCATAGGTAGCCAAATGCCTTGTCATCTTATTAGTGACGCGCATGATTCAATTCAAGAGATTCCTTCTGTCCCTATTTAAAACCTCACGGATATTAAAAATATTAAACATATATTGTTATAAGTCTTAAACCTTAAGACGGCGGGAGTTGAATTACTTTCGCATAGGTAGCCAAATGCCTTGTCATCTTATTAGTGACGCGCATGATTCAATTCAAGAGATTCCTTCTGTCCCTATTTAAAACCTCACGGATATTAAAAATATTAAACATATATTGTTATAAGTCTTAAACCTTAAGACGGCGGGAGTTGAATTACTTTCGCATAGGTAGCCAAATGCCTTGTCATCTTATTAGTGACGCGCATGATTCAATTCAAGAGATTCCTTCTGTCCCTATTTAAAACCTCACGGATATTAAAAATATTAAACATATATTGTTATAAGTCTTAAACCTTAAGACGGCGGGAGTTGAATTACTTTCGCATAGGTAGCCAAATGCCTTGTCATCTTATTAGTGACGCGCATGATTCAATTCAAGAGATTCCTTCTGTCCCTATTTAAAACCTCACGGATATTAAAAATATTAAACATATATTGTTATAAGTCTTAAACCTTAAGACGGCGGGAGTTGAATTACTTTCGCATAGGTAGCCAAATGCCTTGTCATCTTATTAGTGACGCGCATGATTCAATTCAAGAGATTCCTTCTGTCCCTATTTAAAACCTCACGGATATTAAAAATATTAAACATATATTGTTATAAGTCTTAAACCTTAAGACGGCGGGAGTTGAATTACTTTCGCATAGGTAGCCAAATGCCTTGTCATCTTATTAGTGACGCGCATGATTCAATTCAAGAGATTCCTTCTGTCCCTATTTAAAACCTCACGGATATTAAAAATATTAAACATATATTGTTATAAGTCTTAAACCTTAAGACGGCGGGAGTTGAATTACTTTCGCATAGGTAGCCAAATGCCTTGTCATCTTATTAGTGACGCGCATGATTCAATTCAAGAGATTCCTTCTGTCCCTATTTAAAACCTCACGGATATTAAAAATATTAAACATATATTGTTATAAGTCTTAAACCTTAAGACGGCGGGAGTTGAATTACTTTCGCATAGGTAGCCAAATGCCTTGTCATCTTATTAGTGACGCGCATGATTCAATTCAAGAGATTCCTTCTGTCCCTATTTAAAACCTCACGGATATTAAAAATATTAAACATATATTGTTATAAGTCTTAAACCTTAAGACGGCGGGAGTTGAATTACTTTCGCATAGGTAGCCAAATGCCTTGTCATCTTATTAGTGACGCGCATGATTCAATTCAAGAGATTCCTTCTGTCCCTATTTAAAACCTCACGGATATTAAAAATATTAAACATATATTGTTATAAGTCTTAAACCTTAAGACGGCGGGAGTTGAATTACTTTCGCATAGGTAGCCAAATGCCTTGTCATCTTATTAGTGACGCGCATGATTCAATTCAAGAGATTCCTTCTGTCCCTATTTAAAACCTCACGGATATTAAAAATATTAAACATATATTGTTATAAGTCTTAAACCTTAAGACGGCGGGAGTTGAATTACTTTCGCATAGGTAGCCAAATGCCTTGTCATCTTATTAGTGACGCGCATGATTCAATTCAAGAGATTCCTTCTGTCCCTATTTAAAACCTCACGGATATTAAAAATATTAAACATATATTGTTATAAGTCTTAAACCTTAAGACGGCGGGAGTTGAATTACTTTCGCATAGGTAGCCAAATGCCTTGTCATCTTATTAGTGACGCGCATGATTCAATTCAAGAGATTCCTTCTGTCCCTATTTAAAACCTCACGGATATTAAAAATATTAAACATATATTGTTATAAGTCTTAAACCTTAAGACGGCGGGAGTTGAATTACTTTCGCATAGGTAGCCAAATGCCTTGTCATCTTATTAGTGACGCGCATGATTCAATTCAAGAGATTCCTTCTGTCCCTATTTAAAACCTCACGGATATTAAAAATATTAAACATATATTGTTATAAGTCTTAAACCTTAAGACGGCGGGAGTTGAATTACTTTCGCATAGGTAGCCAAATGCCTTGTCATCTTATTAGTGACGCGCATGATTCAATTCAAGAGATTCCTTCTGTCCCTATTTAAAACCTCACGGATATTAAAAATATTAAACATATATTGTTATAAGTCTTAAACCTTAAGACGGCGGGAGTTGAATTACTTTCGCATAGGTAGCCAAATGCCTTGTCATCTTATTAGTGACGCGCATGATTCAATTCAAGAGATTCCTTCTGTCCCTATTTAAAACCTCACGGATATTAAAAATATTAAACATATATTGTTATAAGTCTTAAACCTTAAGACGGCGGGAGTTGAATTACTTTCGCATAGGTAGCCAAATGCCTTGTCATCTTATTAGTGACGCGCATGATTCAATTCAAGAGATTCCTTCTGTCCCTATTTAAAACCTCACGGATATTAAAAATATTAAACATATATTGTTATAAGTCTTAAACCTTAAGACGGCGGGAGTTGAATTACTTTCGCATAGGTAGCCAAATGCCTTGTCATCTTATTAGTGACGCGCATGATTCAATTCAAGAGATTCCTTCTGTCCCTATTTAAAACCTCACGGATATTAAAAATATTAAACATATATTGTTATAAGTCTTAAACCTTAAGACGGCGGGAGTTGAATTACTTTCGCATAGGTAGCCAAATGCCTTGTCATCTTATTAGTGACGCGCATGATTCAATTCAAGAGATTCCTTCTGTCCCTATTTAAAACCTCACGGATATTAAAAATATTAAACATATATTGTTATAAGTCTTAAACCTTAAGACGGCGGGAGTTGAATTACTTTCGCATAGGTAGCCAAATGCCTTGTCATCTTATTAGTGACGCGCATGATTCAATTCAAGAGATTCCTTCTGTCCCTATTTAAAACCTCACGGATATTAAAAATATTAAACATATATTGTTATAAGTCTTAAACCTTAAGACGGCGGGAGTTGAATTACTTTCGCATAGGTAGCCAAATGCCTTGTCATCTTATTAGTGACGCGCATGATTCAATTCAAGAGATTCCTTCTGTCCCTATTTAAAACCTCACGGATATTAAAAATATTAAACATATATTGTTATAAGTCTTAAACCTTAAGACGGCGGGAGTTGAATTACTTTCGCATAGGTAGCCAAATGCCTTGTCATCTTATTAGTGACGCGCATGATTCAATTCAAGAGATTCCTTCTGTCCCTATTTAAAACCTCACGGATATTAAAAATATTAAACATATATTGTTATAAGTCTTAAACCTTAAGACGGCGGGAGTTGAATTACTTTCGCATAGGTAGCCAAATGCCTTGTCATCTTATTAGTGACGCGCATGATTCAATTCAAGAGATTCCTTCTGTCCCTATTTAAAACCTCACGGATATTAAAAATATTAAACATATATTGTTATAAGTCTTAAACCTTAAGACGGCGGGAGTTGAATTACTTTCGCATAGGTAGCCAAATGCCTTGTCATCTTATTAGTGACGCGCATGATTCAATTCAAGAGATTCCTTCTGTCCCTATTTAAAACCTCACGGATATTAAAAATATTAAACATATATTGTTATAAGTCTTAAACCTTAAGACGGCGGGAGTTGAATTACTTTCGCATAGGTAGCCAAATGCCTTGTCATCTTATTAGTGACGCGCATGATTCAATTCAAGAGATTCCTTCTGTCCCTATTTAAAACCTCACGGATATTAAAAATATTAAACATATATTGTTATAAGTCTTAAACCTTAAGACGGCGGGAGTTGAATTACTTTCGCATAGGTAGCCAAATGCCTTGTCATCTTATTAGTGACGCGCATGATTCAATTCAAGAGATTCCTTCTGTCCCTATTTAAAACCTCACGGATATTAAAAATATTAAACATATATTGTTATAAGTCTTAAACCTTAAGACGGCGGGAGTTGAATTACTTTCGCATAGGTAGCCAAATGCCTTGTCATCTTATTAGTGACGCGCATGATTCAATTCAAGAGATTCCTTCTGTCCCTATTTAAAACCTCACGGATATTAAAAATATTAAACATATATTGTTATAAGTCTTAAACCTTAAGACGGCGGGAGTTGAATTACTTTCGCATAGGTAGCCAAATGCCTTGTCATCTTATTAGTGACGCGCATGATTCAATTCAAGAGATTCCTTCTGTCCCTATTTAAAACCTCACGGATATTAAAAATATTAAACATATATTGTTATAAGTCTTAAACCTTAAGACGGCGGGAGTTGAATTACTTTCGCATAGGTAGCCAAATGCCTTGTCATCTTATTAGTGACGCGCATGATTCAATTCAAGAGATTCCTTCTGTCCCTATTTAAAACCTCACGGATATTAAAAATATTAAACATATATTGTTATAAGTCTTAAACCTTAAGACGGCGGGAGTTGAATTACTTTCGCATAGGTAGCCAAATGCCTTGTCATCTTATTAGTGACGCGCATGATTCAATTCAAGAGATTCCTTCTGTCCCTATTTAAAACCTCACGGATATTAAAAATATTAAACATATATTGTTATAAGTCTTAAACCTTAAGACGGCGGGAGTTGAATTACTTTCGCATAGGTAGCCAAATGCCTTGTCATCTTATTAGTGACGCGCATGATTCAATTCAAGAGATTCCTTCTGTCCCTATTTAAAACCTCACGGATATTAAAAATATTAAACATATATTGTTATAAGTCTTAAACCTTAAGACGGCGGGAGTTGAATTACTTTCGCATAGGTAGCCAAATGCCTTGTCATCTTATTAGTGACGCGCATGATTCAATTCAAGAGATTCCTTCTGTCCCTATTTAAAACCTCACGGATATTAAAAATATTAAACATATATTGTTATAAGTCTTAAACCTTAAGACGGCGGGAGTTGAATTACTTTCGCATAGGTAGCCAAATGCCTTGTCATCTTATTAGTGACGCGCATGATTCAATTCAAGAGATTCCTTCTGTCCCTATTTAAAACCTCACGGATATTAAAAATATTAAACATATATTGTTATAAGTCTTAAACCTTAAGACGGCGGGAGTTGAATTACTTTCGCATAGGTAGCCAAATGCCTTGTCATCTTATTAGTGACGCGCATGATTCAATTCAAGAGATTCCTTCTGTCCCTATTTAAAACCTCACGGATATTAAAAATATTAAACATATATTGTTATAAGTCTTAAACCTTAAGACGGCGGGAGTTGAATTACTTTCGCATAGGTAGCCAAATGCCTTGTCATCTTATTAGTGACGCGCATGATTCAATTCAAGAGATTCCTTCTGTCCCTATTTAAAACCTCACGGATATTAAAAATATTAAACATATATTGTTATAAGTCTTAAACCTTAAGACGGCGGGAGTTGAATTACTTTCGCATAGGTAGCCAAATGCCTTGTCATCTTATTAGTGACGCGCATGATTCAATTCAAGAGATTCCTTCTGTCCCTATTTAAAACCTCACGGATATTAAAAATATTAAACATATATTGTTATAAGTCTTAAACCTTAAGACGGCGGGAGTTGAATTACTTTCGCATAGGTAGCCAAATGCCTTGTCATCTTATTAGTGACGCGCATGATTCAATTCAAGAGATTCCTTCTGTCCCTATTTAAAACCTCACGGATATTAAAAATATTAAACATATATTGTTATAAGTCTTAAACCTTAAGACGGCGGGAGTTGAATTACTTTCGCATAGGTAGCCAAATGCCTTGTCATCTTATTAGTGACGCGCATGATTCAATTCAAGAGATTCCTTCTGTCCCTATTTAAAACCTCACGGATATTAAAAATATTAAACATATATTGTTATAAGTCTTAAACCTTAAGACGGCGGGAGTTGAATTACTTTCGCATAGGTAGCCAAATGCCTTGTCATCTTATTAGTGACGCGCATGATTCAATTCAAGAGATTCCTTCTGTCCCTATTTAAAACCTCACGGATATTAAAAATATTAAACATATATTGTTATAAGTCTTAAACCTTAAGACGGCGGGAGTTGAATTACTTTCGCATAGGTAGCCAAATGCCTTGTCATCTTATTAGTGACGCGCATGATTCAATTCAAGAGATTCCTTCTGTCCCTATTTAAAACCTCACGGATATTAAAAATATTAAACATATATTGTTATAAGTCTTAAACCTTAAGACGGCGGGAGTTGAATTACTTTCGCATAGGTAGCCAAATGCCTTGTCATCTTATTAGTGACGCGCATGATTCAATTCAAGAGATTCCTTCTGTCCCTATTTAAAACCTCACGGATATTAAAAATATTAAACATATATTGTTATAAGTCTTAAACCTTAAGACGGCGGGAGTTGAATTACTTTCGCATAGGTAGCCAAATGCCTTGTCATCTTATTAGTGACGCGCATGATTCAATTCAAGAGATTCCTTCTGTCCCTATTTAAAACCTCACGGATATTAAAAATATTAAACATATATTGTTATAAGTCTTAAACCTTAAGACGGCGGGAGTTGAATTACTTTCGCATAGGTAGCCAAATGCCTTGTCATCTTATTAGTGACGCGCATGATTCAATTCAAGAGATTCCTTCTGTCCCTATTTAAAACCTCACGGATATTAAAAATATTAAACATATATTGTTATAAGTCTTAAACCTTAAGACGGCGGGAGTTGAATTACTTTCGCATAGGTAGCCAAATGCCTTGTCATCTTATTAGTGACGCGCATGATTCAATTCAAGAGATTCCTTCTGTCCCTATTTAAAACCTCACGGATATTAAAAATATTAAACATATATTGTTATAAGTCTTAAACCTTAAGACGGCGGGAGTTGAATTACTTTCGCATAGGTAGCCAAATGCCTTGTCATCTTATTAGTGACGCGCATGATTCAATTCAAGAGATTCCTTCTGTCCCTATTTAAAACCTCACGGATATTAAAAATATTAAACATATATTGTTATAAGTCTTAAACCTTAAGACGGCGGGAGTTGAATTACTTTCGCATAGGTAGCCAAATGCCTTGTCATCTTATTAGTGACGCGCATGATTCAATTCAAGAGATTCCTTCTGTCCCTATTTAAAACCTCACGGATATTAAAAATATTAAACATATATTGTTATAAGTCTTAAACCTTAAGACGGCGGGAGTTGAATTACTTTCGCATAGGTAGCCAAATGCCTTGTCATCTTATTAGTGACGCGCATGATTCAATTCAAGAGATTCCTTCTGTCCCTATTTAAAACCTCACGGATATTAAAAATATTAAACATATATTGTTATAAGTCTTAAACCTTAAGACGGCGGGAGTTGAATTACTTTCGCATAGGTAGCCAAATGCCTTGTCATCTTATTAGTGACGCGCATGATTCAATTCAAGAGATTCCTTCTGTCCCTATTTAAAACCTCACGGATATTAAAAATATTAAACATATATTGTTATAAGTCTTAAACCTTAAGACGGCGGGAGTTGAATTACTTTCGCATAGGTAGCCAAATGCCTTGTCATCTTATTAGTGACGCGCATGATTCAATTCAAGAGATTCCTTCTGTCCCTATTTAAAACCTCACGGATATTAAAAATATTAAACATATATTGTTATAAGTCTTAAACCTTAAGACGGCGGGAGTTGAATTACTTTCGCATAGGTAGCCAAATGCCTTGTCATCTTATTAGTGACGCGCATGATTCAATTCAAGAGATTCCTTCTGTCCCTATTTAAAACCTCACGGATATTAAAAATATTAAACATATATTGTTATAAGTCTTAAACCTTAAGACGGCGGGAGTTGAATTACTTTCGCATAGGTAGCCAAATGCCTTGTCATCTTATTAGTGACGCGCATGATTCAATTCAAGAGATTCCTTCTGTCCCTATTTAAAACCTCACGGATATTAAAAATATTAAACATATATTGTTATAAGTCTTAAACCTTAAGACGGCGGGAGTTGAATTACTTTCGCATAGGTAGCCAAATGCCTTGTCATCTTATTAGTGACGCGCATGATTCAATTCAAGAGATTCCTTCTGTCCCTATTTAAAACCTCACGGATATTAAAAATATTAAACATATATTGTTATAAGTCTTAAACCTTAAGACGGCGGGAGTTGAATTACTTTCGCATAGGTAGCCAAATGCCTTGTCATCTTATTAGTGACGCGCATGATTCAATTCAAGAGATTCCTTCTGTCCCTATTTAAAACCTCACGGATATTAAAAATATTAAACATATATTGTTATAAGTCTTAAACCTTAAGACGGCGGGAGTTGAATTACTTTCGCATAGGTAGCCAAATGCCTTGTCATCTTATTAGTGACGCGCATGATTCAATTCAAGAGATTCCTTCTGTCCCTATTTAAAACCTCACGGATATTAAAAATATTAAACATATATTGTTATAAGTCTTAAACCTTAAGACGGCGGGAGTTGAATTACTTTCGCATAGGTAGCCAAATGCCTTGTCATCTTATTAGTGACGCGCATGATTCAATTCAAGAGATTCCTTCTGTCCCTATTTAAAACCTCACGGATATTAAAAATATTAAACATATATTGTTATAAGTCTTAAACCTTAAGACGGCGGGAGTTGAATTACTTTCGCATAGGTAGCCAAATGCCTTGTCATCTTATTAGTGACGCGCATGATTCAATTCAAGAGATTCCTTCTGTCCCTATTTAAAACCTCACGGATATTAAAAATATTAAACATATATTGTTATAAGTCTTAAACCTTAAGACGGCGGGAGTTGAATTACTTTCGCATAGGTAGCCAAATGCCTTGTCATCTTATTAGTGACGCGCATGATTCAATTCAAGAGATTCCTTCTGTCCCTATTTAAAACCTCACGGATATTAAAAATATTAAACATATATTGTTATAAGTCTTAAACCTTAAGACGGCGGGAGTTGAATTACTTTCGCATAGGTAGCCAAATGCCTTGTCATCTTATTAGTGACGCGCATGATTCAATTCAAGAGATTCCTTCTGTCCCTATTTAAAACCTCACGGATATTAAAAATATTAAACATATATTGTTATAAGTCTTAAACCTTAAGACGGCGGGAGTTGAATTACTTTCGCATAGGTAGCCAAATGCCTTGTCATCTTATTAGTGACGCGCATGATTCAATTCAAGAGATTCCTTCTGTCCCTATTTAAAACCTCACGGATATTAAAAATATTAAACATATATTGTTATAAGTCTTAAACCTTAAGACGGCGGGAGTTGAATTACTTTCGCATAGGTAGCCAAATGCCTTGTCATCTTATTAGTGACGCGCATGATTCAATTCAAGAGATTCCTTCTGTCCCTATTTAAAACCTCACGGATATTAAAAATATTAAACATATATTGTTATAAGTCTTAAACCTTAAGACGGCGGGAGTTGAATTACTTTCGCATAGGTAGCCAAATGCCTTGTCATCTTATTAGTGACGCGCATGATTCAATTCAAGAGATTCCTTCTGTCCCTATTTAAAACCTCACGGATATTAAAAATATTAAACATATATTGTTATAAGTCTTAAACCTTAAGACGGCGGGAGTTGAATTACTTTCGCATAGGTAGCCAAATGCCTTGTCATCTTATTAGTGACGCGCATGATTCAATTCAAGAGATTCCTTCTGTCCCTATTTAAAACCTCACGGATATTAAAAATATTAAACATATATTGTTATAAGTCTTAAACCTTAAGACGGCGGGAGTTGAATTACTTTCGCATAGGTAGCCAAATGCCTTGTCATCTTATTAGTGACGCGCATGATTCAATTCAAGAGATTCCTTCTGTCCCTATTTAAAACCTCACGGATATTAAAAATATTAAACATATATTGTTATAAGTCTTAAACCTTAAGACGGCGGGAGTTGAATTACTTTCGCATAGGTAGCCAAATGCCTTGTCATCTTATTAGTGACGCGCATGATTCAATTCAAGAGATTCCTTCTGTCCCTATTTAAAACCTCACGGATATTAAAAATATTAAACATATATTGTTATAAGTCTTAAACCTTAAGACGGCGGGAGTTGAATTACTTTCGCATAGGTAGCCAAATGCCTTGTCATCTTATTAGTGACGCGCATGATTCAATTCAAGAGATTCCTTCTGTCCCTATTTAAAACCTCACGGATATTAAAAATATTAAACATATATTGTTATAAGTCTTAAACCTTAAGACGGCGGGAGTTGAATTACTTTCGCATAGGTAGCCAAATGCCTTGTCATCTTATTAGTGACGCGCATGATTCAATTCAAGAGATTCCTTCTGTCCCTATTTAAAACCTCACGGATATTAAAAATATTAAACATATATTGTTATAAGTCTTAAACCTTAAGACGGCGGGAGTTGAATTACTTTCGCATAGGTAGCCAAATGCCTTGTCATCTTATTAGTGACGCGCATGATTCAATTCAAGAGATTCCTTCTGTCCCTATTTAAAACCTCACGGATATTAAAAATATTAAACATATATTGTTATAAGTCTTAAACCTTAAGACGGCGGGAGTTGAATTACTTTCGCATAGGTAGCCAAATGCCTTGTCATCTTATTAGTGACGCGCATGATTCAATTCAAGAGATTCCTTCTGTCCCTATTTAAAACCTCACGGATATTAAAAATATTAAACATATATTGTTATAAGTCTTAAACCTTAAGACGGCGGGAGTTGAATTACTTTCGCATAGGTAGCCAAATGCCTTGTCATCTTATTAGTGACGCGCATGATTCAATTCAAGAGATTCCTTCTGTCCCTATTTAAAACCTCACGGATATTAAAAATATTAAACATATATTGTTATAAGTCTTAAACCTTAAGACGGCGGGAGTTGAATTACTTTCGCATAGGTAGCCAAATGCCTTGTCATCTTATTAGTGACGCGCATGATTCAATTCAAGAGATTCCTTCTGTCCCTATTTAAAACCTCACGGATATTAAAAATATTAAACATATATTGTTATAAGTCTTAAACCTTAAGACGGCGGGAGTTGAATTACTTTCGCATAGGTAGCCAAATGCCTTGTCATCTTATTAGTGACGCGCATGATTCAATTCAAGAGATTCCTTCTGTCCCTATTTAAAACCTCACGGATATTAAAAATATTAAACATATATTGTTATAAGTCTTAAACCTTAAGACGGCGGGAGTTGAATTACTTTCGCATAGGTAGCCAAATGCCTTGTCATCTTATTAGTGACGCGCATGATTCAATTCAAGAGATTCCTTCTGTCCCTATTTAAAACCTCACGGATATTAAAAATATTAAACATATATTGTTATAAGTCTTAAACCTTAAGACGGCGGGAGTTGAATTACTTTCGCATAGGTAGCCAAATGCCTTGTCATCTTATTAGTGACGCGCATGATTCAATTCAAGAGATTCCTTCTGTCCCTATTTAAAACCTCACGGATATTAAAAATATTAAACATATATTGTTATAAGTCTTAAACCTTAAGACGGCGGGAGTTGAATTACTTTCGCATAGGTAGCCAAATGCCTTGTCATCTTATTAGTGACGCGCATGATTCAATTCAAGAGATTCCTTCTGTCCCTATTTAAAACCTCACGGATATTAAAAATATTAAACATATATTGTTATAAGTCTTAAACCTTAAGACGGCGGGAGTTGAATTACTTTCGCATAGGTAGCCAAATGCCTTGTCATCTTATTAGTGACGCGCATGATTCAATTCAAGAGATTCCTTCTGTCCCTATTTAAAACCTCACGGATATTAAAAATATTAAACATATATTGTTATAAGTCTTAAACCTTAAGACGGCGGGAGTTGAATTACTTTCGCATAGGTAGCCAAATGCCTTGTCATCTTATTAGTGACGCGCATGATTCAATTCAAGAGATTCCTTCTGTCCCTATTTAAAACCTCACGGATATTAAAAATATTAAACATATATTGTTATAAGTCTTAAACCTTAAGACGGCGGGAGTTGAATTACTTTCGCATAGGTAGCCAAATGCCTTGTCATCTTATTAGTGACGCGCATGATTCAATTCAAGAGATTCCTTCTGTCCCTATTTAAAACCTCACGGATATTAAAAATATTAAACATATATTGTTATAAGTCTTAAACCTTAAGACGGCGGGAGTTGAATTACTTTCGCATAGGTAGCCAAATGCCTTGTCATCTTATTAGTGACGCGCATGATTCAATTCAAGAGATTCCTTCTGTCCCTATTTAAAACCTCACGGATATTAAAAATATTAAACATATATTGTTATAAGTCTTAAACCTTAAGACGGCGGGAGTTGAATTACTTTCGCATAGGTAGCCAAATGCCTTGTCATCTTATTAGTGACGCGCATGATTCAATTCAAGAGATTCCTTCTGTCCCTATTTAAAACCTCACGGATATTAAAAATATTAAACATATATTGTTATAAGTCTTAAACCTTAAGACGGCGGGAGTTGAATTACTTTCGCATAGGTAGCCAAATGCCTTGTCATCTTATTAGTGACGCGCATGATTCAATTCAAGAGATTCCTTCTGTCCCTATTTAAAACCTCACGGATATTAAAAATATTAAACATATATTGTTATAAGTCTTAAACCTTAAGACGGCGGGAGTTGAATTACTTTCGCATAGGTAGCCAAATGCCTTGTCATCTTATTAGTGACGCGCATGATTCAATTCAAGAGATTCCTTCTGTCCCTATTTAAAACCTCACGGATATTAAAAATATTAAACATATATTGTTATAAGTCTTAAACCTTAAGACGGCGGGAGTTGAATTACTTTCGCATAGGTAGCCAAATGCCTTGTCATCTTATTAGTGACGCGCATGATTCAATTCAAGAGATTCCTTCTGTCCCTATTTAAAACCTCACGGATATTAAAAATATTAAACATATATTGTTATAAGTCTTAAACCTTAAGACGGCGGGAGTTGAATTACTTTCGCATAGGTAGCCAAATGCCTTGTCATCTTATTAGTGACGCGCATGATTCAATTCAAGAGATTCCTTCTGTCCCTATTTAAAACCTCACGGATATTAAAAATATTAAACATATATTGTTATAAGTCTTAAACCTTAAGACGGCGGGAGTTGAATTACTTTCGCATAGGTAGCCAAATGCCTTGTCATCTTATTAGTGACGCGCATGATTCAATTCAAGAGATTCCTTCTGTCCCTATTTAAAACCTCACGGATATTAAAAATATTAAACATATATTGTTATAAGTCTTAAACCTTAAGACGGCGGGAGTTGAATTACTTTCGCATAGGTAGCCAAATGCCTTGTCATCTTATTAGTGACGCGCATGATTCAATTCAAGAGATTCCTTCTGTCCCTATTTAAAACCTCACGGATATTAAAAATATTAAACATATATTGTTATAAGTCTTAAACCTTAAGACGGCGGGAGTTGAATTACTTTCGCATAGGTAGCCAAATGCCTTGTCATCTTATTAGTGACGCGCATGATTCAATTCAAGAGATTCCTTCTGTCCCTATTTAAAACCTCACGGATATTAAAAATATTAAACATATATTGTTATAAGTCTTAAACCTTAAGACGGCGGGAGTTGAATTACTTTCGCATAGGTAGCCAAATGCCTTGTCATCTTATTAGTGACGCGCATGATTCAATTCAAGAGATTCCTTCTGTCCCTATTTAAAACCTCACGGATATTAAAAATATTAAACATATATTGTTATAAGTCTTAAACCTTAAGACGGCGGGAGTTGAATTACTTTCGCATAGGTAGCCAAATGCCTTGTCATCTTATTAGTGACGCGCATGATTCAATTCAAGAGATTCCTTCTGTCCCTATTTAAAACCTCACGGATATTAAAAATATTAAACATATATTGTTATAAGTCTTAAACCTTAAGACGGCGGGAGTTGAATTACTTTCGCATAGGTAGCCAAATGCCTTGTCATCTTATTAGTGACGCGCATGATTCAATTCAAGAGATTCCTTCTGTCCCTATTTAAAACCTCACGGATATTAAAAATATTAAACATATATTGTTATAAGTCTTAAACCTTAAGACGGCGGGAGTTGAATTACTTTCGCATAGGTAGCCAAATGCCTTGTCATCTTATTAGTGACGCGCATGATTCAATTCAAGAGATTCCTTCTGTCCCTATTTAAAACCTCACGGATATTAAAAATATTAAACATATATTGTTATAAGTCTTAAACCTTAAGACGGCGGGAGTTGAATTACTTTCGCATAGGTAGCCAAATGCCTTGTCATCTTATTAGTGACGCGCATGATTCAATTCAAGAGATTCCTTCTGTCCCTATTTAAAACCTCACGGATATTAAAAATATTAAACATATATTGTTATAAGTCTTAAACCTTAAGACGGCGGGAGTTGAATTACTTTCGCATAGGTAGCCAAATGCCTTGTCATCTTATTAGTGACGCGCATGATTCAATTCAAGAGATTCCTTCTGTCCCTATTTAAAACCTCACGGATATTAAAAATATTAAACATATATTGTTATAAGTCTTAAACCTTAAGACGGCGGGAGTTGAATTACTTTCGCATAGGTAGCCAAATGCCTTGTCATCTTATTAGTGACGCGCATGATTCAATTCAAGAGATTCCTTCTGTCCCTATTTAAAACCTCACGGATATTAAAAATATTAAACATATATTGTTATAAGTCTTAAACCTTAAGACGGCGGGAGTTGAATTACTTTCGCATAGGTAGCCAAATGCCTTGTCATCTTATTAGTGACGCGCATGATTCAATTCAAGAGATTCCTTCTGTCCCTATTTAAAACCTCACGGATATTAAAAATATTAAACATATATTGTTATAAGTCTTAAACCTTAAGACGGCGGGAGTTGAATTACTTTCGCATAGGTAGCCAAATGCCTTGTCATCTTATTAGTGACGCGCATGATTCAATTCAAGAGATTCCTTCTGTCCCTATTTAAAACCTCACGGATATTAAAAATATTAAACATATATTGTTATAAGTCTTAAACCTTAAGACGGCGGGAGTTGAATTACTTTCGCATAGGTAGCCAAATGCCTTGTCATCTTATTAGTGACGCGCATGATTCAATTCAAGAGATTCCTTCTGTCCCTATTTAAAACCTCACGGATATTAAAAATATTAAACATATATTGTTATAAGTCTTAAACCTTAAGACGGCGGGAGTTGAATTACTTTCGCATAGGTAGCCAAATGCCTTGTCATCTTATTAGTGACGCGCATGATTCAATTCAAGAGATTCCTTCTGTCCCTATTTAAAACCTCACGGATATTAAAAATATTAAACATATATTGTTATAAGTCTTAAACCTTAAGACGGCGGGAGTTGAATTACTTTCGCATAGGTAGCCAAATGCCTTGTCATCTTATTAGTGACGCGCATGATTCAATTCAAGAGATTCCTTCTGTCCCTATTTAAAACCTCACGGATATTAAAAATATTAAACATATATTGTTATAAGTCTTAAACCTTAAGACGGCGGGAGTTGAATTACTTTCGCATAGGTAGCCAAATGCCTTGTCATCTTATTAGTGACGCGCATGATTCAATTCAAGAGATTCCTTCTGTCCCTATTTAAAACCTCACGGATATTAAAAATATTAAACATATATTGTTATAAGTCTTAAACCTTAAGACGGCGGGAGTTGAATTACTTTCGCATAGGTAGCCAAATGCCTTGTCATCTTATTAGTGACGCGCATGATTCAATTCAAGAGATTCCTTCTGTCCCTATTTAAAACCTCACGGATATTAAAAATATTAAACATATATTGTTATAAGTCTTAAACCTTAAGACGGCGGGAGTTGAATTACTTTCGCATAGGTAGCCAAATGCCTTGTCATCTTATTAGTGACGCGCATGATTCAATTCAAGAGATTCCTTCTGTCCCTATTTAAAACCTCACGGATATTAAAAATATTAAACATATATTGTTATAAGTCTTAAACCTTAAGACGGCGGGAGTTGAATTACTTTCGCATAGGTAGCCAAATGCCTTGTCATCTTATTAGTGACGCGCATGATTCAATTCAAGAGATTCCTTCTGTCCCTATTTAAAACCTCACGGATATTAAAAATATTAAACATATATTGTTATAAGTCTTAAACCTTAAGACGGCGGGAGTTGAATTACTTTCGCATAGGTAGCCAAATGCCTTGTCATCTTATTAGTGACGCGCATGATTCAATTCAAGAGATTCCTTCTGTCCCTATTTAAAACCTCACGGATATTAAAAATATTAAACATATATTGTTATAAGTCTTAAACCTTAAGACGGCGGGAGTTGAATTACTTTCGCATAGGTAGCCAAATGCCTTGTCATCTTATTAGTGACGCGCATGATTCAATTCAAGAGATTCCTTCTGTCCCTATTTAAAACCTCACGGATATTAAAAATATTAAACATATATTGTTATAAGTCTTAAACCTTAAGACGGCGGGAGTTGAATTACTTTCGCATAGGTAGCCAAATGCCTTGTCATCTTATTAGTGACGCGCATGATTCAATTCAAGAGATTCCTTCTGTCCCTATTTAAAACCTCACGGATATTAAAAATATTAAACATATATTGTTATAAGTCTTAAACCTTAAGACGGCGGGAGTTGAATTACTTTCGCATAGGTAGCCAAATGCCTTGTCATCTTATTAGTGACGCGCATGATTCAATTCAAGAGATTCCTTCTGTCCCTATTTAAAACCTCACGGATATTAAAAATATTAAACATATATTGTTATAAGTCTTAAACCTTAAGACGGCGGGAGTTGAATTACTTTCGCATAGGTAGCCAAATGCCTTGTCATCTTATTAGTGACGCGCATGATTCAATTCAAGAGATTCCTTCTGTCCCTATTTAAAACCTCACGGATATTAAAAATATTAAACATATATTGTTATAAGTCTTAAACCTTAAGACGGCGGGAGTTGAATTACTTTCGCATAGGTAGCCAAATGCCTTGTCATCTTATTAGTGACGCGCATGATTCAATTCAAGAGATTCCTTCTGTCCCTATTTAAAACCTCACGGATATTAAAAATATTAAACATATATTGTTATAAGTCTTAAACCTTAAGACGGCGGGAGTTGAATTACTTTCGCATAGGTAGCCAAATGCCTTGTCATCTTATTAGTGACGCGCATGATTCAATTCAAGAGATTCCTTCTGTCCCTATTTAAAACCTCACGGATATTAAAAATATTAAACATATATTGTTATAAGTCTTAAACCTTAAGACGGCGGGAGTTGAATTACTTTCGCATAGGTAGCCAAATGCCTTGTCATCTTATTAGTGACGCGCATGATTCAATTCAAGAGATTCCTTCTGTCCCTATTTAAAACCTCACGGATATTAAAAATATTAAACATATATTGTTATAAGTCTTAAACCTTAAGACGGCGGGAGTTGAATTACTTTCGCATAGGTAGCCAAATGCCTTGTCATCTTATTAGTGACGCGCATGATTCAATTCAAGAGATTCCTTCTGTCCCTATTTAAAACCTCACGGATATTAAAAATATTAAACATATATTGTTATAAGTCTTAAACCTTAAGACGGCGGGAGTTGAATTACTTTCGCATAGGTAGCCAAATGCCTTGTCATCTTATTAGTGACGCGCATGATTCAATTCAAGAGATTCCTTCTGTCCCTATTTAAAACCTCACGGATATTAAAAATATTAAACATATATTGTTATAAGTCTTAAACCTTAAGACGGCGGGAGTTGAATTACTTTCGCATAGGTAGCCAAATGCCTTGTCATCTTATTAGTGACGCGCATGATTCAATTCAAGAGATTCCTTCTGTCCCTATTTAAAACCTCACGGATATTAAAAATATTAAACATATATTGTTATAAGTCTTAAACCTTAAGACGGCGGGAGTTGAATTACTTTCGCATAGGTAGCCAAATGCCTTGTCATCTTATTAGTGACGCGCATGATTCAATTCAAGAGATTCCTTCTGTCCCTATTTAAAACCTCACGGATATTAAAAATATTAAACATATATTGTTATAAGTCTTAAACCTTAAGACGGCGGGAGTTGAATTACTTTCGCATAGGTAGCCAAATGCCTTGTCATCTTATTAGTGACGCGCATGATTCAATTCAAGAGATTCCTTCTGTCCCTATTTAAAACCTCACGGATATTAAAAATATTAAACATATATTGTTATAAGTCTTAAACCTTAAGACGGCGGGAGTTGAATTACTTTCGCATAGGTAGCCAAATGCCTTGTCATCTTATTAGTGACGCGCATGATTCAATTCAAGAGATTCCTTCTGTCCCTATTTAAAACCTCACGGATATTAAAAATATTAAACATATATTGTTATAAGTCTTAAACCTTAAGACGGCGGGAGTTGAATTACTTTCGCATAGGTAGCCAAATGCCTTGTCATCTTATTAGTGACGCGCATGATTCAATTCAAGAGATTCCTTCTGTCCCTATTTAAAACCTCACGGATATTAAAAATATTAAACATATATTGTTATAAGTCTTAAACCTTAAGACGGCGGGAGTTGAATTACTTTCGCATAGGTAGCCAAATGCCTTGTCATCTTATTAGTGACGCGCATGATTCAATTCAAGAGATTCCTTCTGTCCCTATTTAAAACCTCACGGATATTAAAAATATTAAACATATATTGTTATAAGTCTTAAACCTTAAGACGGCGGGAGTTGAATTACTTTCGCATAGGTAGCCAAATGCCTTGTCATCTTATTAGTGACGCGCATGATTCAATTCAAGAGATTCCTTCTGTCCCTATTTAAAACCTCACGGATATTAAAAATATTAAACATATATTGTTATAAGTCTTAAACCTTAAGACGGCGGGAGTTGAATTACTTTCGCATAGGTAGCCAAATGCCTTGTCATCTTATTAGTGACGCGCATGATTCAATTCAAGAGATTCCTTCTGTCCCTATTTAAAACCTCACGGATATTAAAAATATTAAACATATATTGTTATAAGTCTTAAACCTTAAGACGGCGGGAGTTGAATTACTTTCGCATAGGTAGCCAAATGCCTTGTCATCTTATTAGTGACGCGCATGATTCAATTCAAGAGATTCCTTCTGTCCCTATTTAAAACCTCACGGATATTAAAAATATTAAACATATATTGTTATAAGTCTTAAACCTTAAGACGGCGGGAGTTGAATTACTTTCGCATAGGTAGCCAAATGCCTTGTCATCTTATTAGTGACGCGCATGATTCAATTCAAGAGATTCCTTCTGTCCCTATTTAAAACCTCACGGATATTAAAAATATTAAACATATATTGTTATAAGTCTTAAACCTTAAGACGGCGGGAGTTGAATTACTTTCGCATAGGTAGCCAAATGCCTTGTCATCTTATTAGTGACGCGCATGATTCAATTCAAGAGATTCCTTCTGTCCCTATTTAAAACCTCACGGATATTAAAAATATTAAACATATATTGTTATAAGTCTTAAACCTTAAGACGGCGGGAGTTGAATTACTTTCGCATAGGTAGCCAAATGCCTTGTCATCTTATTAGTGACGCGCATGATTCAATTCAAGAGATTCCTTCTGTCCCTATTTAAAACCTCACGGATATTAAAAATATTAAACATATATTGTTATAAGTCTTAAACCTTAAGACGGCGGGAGTTGAATTACTTTCGCATAGGTAGCCAAATGCCTTGTCATCTTATTAGTGACGCGCATGATTCAATTCAAGAGATTCCTTCTGTCCCTATTTAAAACCTCACGGATATTAAAAATATTAAACATATATTGTTATAAGTCTTAAACCTTAAGACGGCGGGAGTTGAATTACTTTCGCATAGGTAGCCAAATGCCTTGTCATCTTATTAGTGACGCGCATGATTCAATTCAAGAGATTCCTTCTGTCCCTATTTAAAACCTCACGGATATTAAAAATATTAAACATATATTGTTATAAGTCTTAAACCTTAAGACGGCGGGAGTTGAATTACTTTCGCATAGGTAGCCAAATGCCTTGTCATCTTATTAGTGACGCGCATGATTCAATTCAAGAGATTCCTTCTGTCCCTATTTAAAACCTCACGGATATTAAAAATATTAAACATATATTGTTATAAGTCTTAAACCTTAAGACGGCGGGAGTTGAATTACTTTCGCATAGGTAGCCAAATGCCTTGTCATCTTATTAGTGACGCGCATGATTCAATTCAAGAGATTCCTTCTGTCCCTATTTAAAACCTCACGGATATTAAAAATATTAAACATATATTGTTATAAGTCTTAAACCTTAAGACGGCGGGAGTTGAATTACTTTCGCATAGGTAGCCAAATGCCTTGTCATCTTATTAGTGACGCGCATGATTCAATTCAAGAGATTCCTTCTGTCCCTATTTAAAACCTCACGGATATTAAAAATATTAAACATATATTGTTATAAGTCTTAAACCTTAAGACGGCGGGAGTTGAATTACTTTCGCATAGGTAGCCAAATGCCTTGTCATCTTATTAGTGACGCGCATGATTCAATTCAAGAGATTCCTTCTGTCCCTATTTAAAACCTCACGGATATTAAAAATATTAAACATATATTGTTATAAGTCTTAAACCTTAAGACGGCGGGAGTTGAATTACTTTCGCATAGGTAGCCAAATGCCTTGTCATCTTATTAGTGACGCGCATGATTCAATTCAAGAGATTCCTTCTGTCCCTATTTAAAACCTCACGGATATTAAAAATATTAAACATATATTGTTATAAGTCTTAAACCTTAAGACGGCGGGAGTTGAATTACTTTCGCATAGGTAGCCAAATGCCTTGTCATCTTATTAGTGACGCGCATGATTCAATTCAAGAGATTCCTTCTGTCCCTATTTAAAACCTCACGGATATTAAAAATATTAAACATATATTGTTATAAGTCTTAAACCTTAAGACGGCGGGAGTTGAATTACTTTCGCATAGGTAGCCAAATGCCTTGTCATCTTATTAGTGACGCGCATGATTCAATTCAAGAGATTCCTTCTGTCCCTATTTAAAACCTCACGGATATTAAAAATATTAAACATATATTGTTATAAGTCTTAAACCTTAAGACGGCGGGAGTTGAATTACTTTCGCATAGGTAGCCAAATGCCTTGTCATCTTATTAGTGACGCGCATGATTCAATTCAAGAGATTCCTTCTGTCCCTATTTAAAACCTCACGGATATTAAAAATATTAAACATATATTGTTATAAGTCTTAAACCTTAAGACGGCGGGAGTTGAATTACTTTCGCATAGGTAGCCAAATGCCTTGTCATCTTATTAGTGACGCGCATGATTCAATTCAAGAGATTCCTTCTGTCCCTATTTAAAACCTCACGGATATTAAAAATATTAAACATATATTGTTATAAGTCTTAAACCTTAAGACGGCGGGAGTTGAATTACTTTCGCATAGGTAGCCAAATGCCTTGTCATCTTATTAGTGACGCGCATGATTCAATTCAAGAGATTCCTTCTGTCCCTATTTAAAACCTCACGGATATTAAAAATATTAAACATATATTGTTATAAGTCTTAAACCTTAAGACGGCGGGAGTTGAATTACTTTCGCATAGGTAGCCAAATGCCTTGTCATCTTATTAGTGACGCGCATGATTCAATTCAAGAGATTCCTTCTGTCCCTATTTAAAACCTCACGGATATTAAAAATATTAAACATATATTGTTATAAGTCTTAAACCTTAAGACGGCGGGAGTTGAATTACTTTCGCATAGGTAGCCAAATGCCTTGTCATCTTATTAGTGACGCGCATGATTCAATTCAAGAGATTCCTTCTGTCCCTATTTAAAACCTCACGGATATTAAAAATATTAAACATATATTGTTATAAGTCTTAAACCTTAAGACGGCGGGAGTTGAATTACTTTCGCATAGGTAGCCAAATGCCTTGTCATCTTATTAGTGACGCGCATGATTCAATTCAAGAGATTCCTTCTGTCCCTATTTAAAACCTCACGGATATTAAAAATATTAAACATATATTGTTATAAGTCTTAAACCTTAAGACGGCGGGAGTTGAATTACTTTCGCATAGGTAGCCAAATGCCTTGTCATCTTATTAGTGACGCGCATGATTCAATTCAAGAGATTCCTTCTGTCCCTATTTAAAACCTCACGGATATTAAAAATATTAAACATATATTGTTATAAGTCTTAAACCTTAAGACGGCGGGAGTTGAATTACTTTCGCATAGGTAGCCAAATGCCTTGTCATCTTATTAGTGACGCGCATGATTCAATTCAAGAGATTCCTTCTGTCCCTATTTAAAACCTCACGGATATTAAAAATATTAAACATATATTGTTATAAGTCTTAAACCTTAAGACGGCGGGAGTTGAATTACTTTCGCATAGGTAGCCAAATGCCTTGTCATCTTATTAGTGACGCGCATGATTCAATTCAAGAGATTCCTTCTGTCCCTATTTAAAACCTCACGGATATTAAAAATATTAAACATATATTGTTATAAGTCTTAAACCTTAAGACGGCGGGAGTTGAATTACTTTCGCATAGGTAGCCAAATGCCTTGTCATCTTATTAGTGACGCGCATGATTCAATTCAAGAGATTCCTTCTGTCCCTATTTAAAACCTCACGGATATTAAAAATATTAAACATATATTGTTATAAGTCTTAAACCTTAAGACGGCGGGAGTTGAATTACTTTCGCATAGGTAGCCAAATGCCTTGTCATCTTATTAGTGACGCGCATGATTCAATTCAAGAGATTCCTTCTGTCCCTATTTAAAACCTCACGGATATTAAAAATATTAAACATATATTGTTATAAGTCTTAAACCTTAAGACGGCGGGAGTTGAATTACTTTCGCATAGGTAGCCAAATGCCTTGTCATCTTATTAGTGACGCGCATGATTCAATTCAAGAGATTCCTTCTGTCCCTATTTAAAACCTCACGGATATTAAAAATATTAAACATATATTGTTATAAGTCTTAAACCTTAAGACGGCGGGAGTTGAATTACTTTCGCATAGGTAGCCAAATGCCTTGTCATCTTATTAGTGACGCGCATGATTCAATTCAAGAGATTCCTTCTGTCCCTATTTAAAACCTCACGGATATTAAAAATATTAAACATATATTGTTATAAGTCTTAAACCTTAAGACGGCGGGAGTTGAATTACTTTCGCATAGGTAGCCAAATGCCTTGTCATCTTATTAGTGACGCGCATGATTCAATTCAAGAGATTCCTTCTGTCCCTATTTAAAACCTCACGGATATTAAAAATATTAAACATATATTGTTATAAGTCTTAAACCTTAAGACGGCGGGAGTTGAATTACTTTCGCATAGGTAGCCAAATGCCTTGTCATCTTATTAGTGACGCGCATGATTCAATTCAAGAGATTCCTTCTGTCCCTATTTAAAACCTCACGGATATTAAAAATATTAAACATATATTGTTATAAGTCTTAAACCTTAAGACGGCGGGAGTTGAATTACTTTCGCATAGGTAGCCAAATGCCTTGTCATCTTATTAGTGACGCGCATGATTCAATTCAAGAGATTCCTTCTGTCCCTATTTAAAACCTCACGGATATTAAAAATATTAAACATATATTGTTATAAGTCTTAAACCTTAAGACGGCGGGAGTTGAATTACTTTCGCATAGGTAGCCAAATGCCTTGTCATCTTATTAGTGACGCGCATGATTCAATTCAAGAGATTCCTTCTGTCCCTATTTAAAACCTCACGGATATTAAAAATATTAAACATATATTGTTATAAGTCTTAAACCTTAAGACGGCGGGAGTTGAATTACTTTCGCATAGGTAGCCAAATGCCTTGTCATCTTATTAGTGACGCGCATGATTCAATTCAAGAGATTCCTTCTGTCCCTATTTAAAACCTCACGGATATTAAAAATATTAAACATATATTGTTATAAGTCTTAAACCTTAAGACGGCGGGAGTTGAATTACTTTCGCATAGGTAGCCAAATGCCTTGTCATCTTATTAGTGACGCGCATGATTCAATTCAAGAGATTCCTTCTGTCCCTATTTAAAACCTCACGGATATTAAAAATATTAAACATATATTGTTATAAGTCTTAAACCTTAAGACGGCGGGAGTTGAATTACTTTCGCATAGGTAGCCAAATGCCTTGTCATCTTATTAGTGACGCGCATGATTCAATTCAAGAGATTCCTTCTGTCCCTATTTAAAACCTCACGGATATTAAAAATATTAAACATATATTGTTATAAGTCTTAAACCTTAAGACGGCGGGAGTTGAATTACTTTCGCATAGGTAGCCAAATGCCTTGTCATCTTATTAGTGACGCGCATGATTCAATTCAAGAGATTCCTTCTGTCCCTATTTAAAACCTCACGGATATTAAAAATATTAAACATATATTGTTATAAGTCTTAAACCTTAAGACGGCGGGAGTTGAATTACTTTCGCATAGGTAGCCAAATGCCTTGTCATCTTATTAGTGACGCGCATGATTCAATTCAAGAGATTCCTTCTGTCCCTATTTAAAACCTCACGGATATTAAAAATATTAAACATATATTGTTATAAGTCTTAAACCTTAAGACGGCGGGAGTTGAATTACTTTCGCATAGGTAGCCAAATGCCTTGTCATCTTATTAGTGACGCGCATGATTCAATTCAAGAGATTCCTTCTGTCCCTATTTAAAACCTCACGGATATTAAAAATATTAAACATATATTGTTATAAGTCTTAAACCTTAAGACGGCGGGAGTTGAATTACTTTCGCATAGGTAGCCAAATGCCTTGTCATCTTATTAGTGACGCGCATGATTCAATTCAAGAGATTCCTTCTGTCCCTATTTAAAACCTCACGGATATTAAAAATATTAAACATATATTGTTATAAGTCTTAAACCTTAAGACGGCGGGAGTTGAATTACTTTCGCATAGGTAGCCAAATGCCTTGTCATCTTATTAGTGACGCGCATGATTCAATTCAAGAGATTCCTTCTGTCCCTATTTAAAACCTCACGGATATTAAAAATATTAAACATATATTGTTATAAGTCTTAAACCTTAAGACGGCGGGAGTTGAATTACTTTCGCATAGGTAGCCAAATGCCTTGTCATCTTATTAGTGACGCGCATGATTCAATTCAAGAGATTCCTTCTGTCCCTATTTAAAACCTCACGGATATTAAAAATATTAAACATATATTGTTATAAGTCTTAAACCTTAAGACGGCGGGAGTTGAATTACTTTCGCATAGGTAGCCAAATGCCTTGTCATCTTATTAGTGACGCGCATGATTCAATTCAAGAGATTCCTTCTGTCCCTATTTAAAACCTCACGGATATTAAAAATATTAAACATATATTGTTATAAGTCTTAAACCTTAAGACGGCGGGAGTTGAATTACTTTCGCATAGGTAGCCAAATGCCTTGTCATCTTATTAGTGACGCGCATGATTCAATTCAAGAGATTCCTTCTGTCCCTATTTAAAACCTCACGGATATTAAAAATATTAAACATATATTGTTATAAGTCTTAAACCTTAAGACGGCGGGAGTTGAATTACTTTCGCATAGGTAGCCAAATGCCTTGTCATCTTATTAGTGACGCGCATGATTCAATTCAAGAGATTCCTTCTGTCCCTATTTAAAACCTCACGGATATTAAAAATATTAAACATATATTGTTATAAGTCTTAAACCTTAAGACGGCGGGAGTTGAATTACTTTCGCATAGGTAGCCAAATGCCTTGTCATCTTATTAGTGACGCGCATGATTCAATTCAAGAGATTCCTTCTGTCCCTATTTAAAACCTCACGGATATTAAAAATATTAAACATATATTGTTATAAGTCTTAAACCTTAAGACGGCGGGAGTTGAATTACTTTCGCATAGGTAGCCAAATGCCTTGTCATCTTATTAGTGACGCGCATGATTCAATTCAAGAGATTCCTTCTGTCCCTATTTAAAACCTCACGGATATTAAAAATATTAAACATATATTGTTATAAGTCTTAAACCTTAAGACGGCGGGAGTTGAATTACTTTCGCATAGGTAGCCAAATGCCTTGTCATCTTATTAGTGACGCGCATGATTCAATTCAAGAGATTCCTTCTGTCCCTATTTAAAACCTCACGGATATTAAAAATATTAAACATATATTGTTATAAGTCTTAAACCTTAAGACGGCGGGAGTTGAATTACTTTCGCATAGGTAGCCAAATGCCTTGTCATCTTATTAGTGACGCGCATGATTCAATTCAAGAGATTCCTTCTGTCCCTATTTAAAACCTCACGGATATTAAAAATATTAAACATATATTGTTATAAGTCTTAAACCTTAAGACGGCGGGAGTTGAATTACTTTCGCATAGGTAGCCAAATGCCTTGTCATCTTATTAGTGACGCGCATGATTCAATTCAAGAGATTCCTTCTGTCCCTATTTAAAACCTCACGGATATTAAAAATATTAAACATATATTGTTATAAGTCTTAAACCTTAAGACGGCGGGAGTTGAATTACTTTCGCATAGGTAGCCAAATGCCTTGTCATCTTATTAGTGACGCGCATGATTCAATTCAAGAGATTCCTTCTGTCCCTATTTAAAACCTCACGGATATTAAAAATATTAAACATATATTGTTATAAGTCTTAAACCTTAAGACGGCGGGAGTTGAATTACTTTCGCATAGGTAGCCAAATGCCTTGTCATCTTATTAGTGACGCGCATGATTCAATTCAAGAGATTCCTTCTGTCCCTATTTAAAACCTCACGGATATTAAAAATATTAAACATATATTGTTATAAGTCTTAAACCTTAAGACGGCGGGAGTTGAATTACTTTCGCATAGGTAGCCAAATGCCTTGTCATCTTATTAGTGACGCGCATGATTCAATTCAAGAGATTCCTTCTGTCCCTATTTAAAACCTCACGGATATTAAAAATATTAAACATATATTGTTATAAGTCTTAAACCTTAAGACGGCGGGAGTTGAATTACTTTCGCATAGGTAGCCAAATGCCTTGTCATCTTATTAGTGACGCGCATGATTCAATTCAAGAGATTCCTTCTGTCCCTATTTAAAACCTCACGGATATTAAAAATATTAAACATATATTGTTATAAGTCTTAAACCTTAAGACGGCGGGAGTTGAATTACTTTCGCATAGGTAGCCAAATGCCTTGTCATCTTATTAGTGACGCGCATGATTCAATTCAAGAGATTCCTTCTGTCCCTATTTAAAACCTCACGGATATTAAAAATATTAAACATATATTGTTATAAGTCTTAAACCTTAAGACGGCGGGAGTTGAATTACTTTCGCATAGGTAGCCAAATGCCTTGTCATCTTATTAGTGACGCGCATGATTCAATTCAAGAGATTCCTTCTGTCCCTATTTAAAACCTCACGGATATTAAAAATATTAAACATATATTGTTATAAGTCTTAAACCTTAAGACGGCGGGAGTTGAATTACTTTCGCATAGGTAGCCAAATGCCTTGTCATCTTATTAGTGACGCGCATGATTCAATTCAAGAGATTCCTTCTGTCCCTATTTAAAACCTCACGGATATTAAAAATATTAAACATATATTGTTATAAGTCTTAAACCTTAAGACGGCGGGAGTTGAATTACTTTCGCATAGGTAGCCAAATGCCTTGTCATCTTATTAGTGACGCGCATGATTCAATTCAAGAGATTCCTTCTGTCCCTATTTAAAACCTCACGGATATTAAAAATATTAAACATATATTGTTATAAGTCTTAAACCTTAAGACGGCGGGAGTTGAATTACTTTCGCATAGGTAGCCAAATGCCTTGTCATCTTATTAGTGACGCGCATGATTCAATTCAAGAGATTCCTTCTGTCCCTATTTAAAACCTCACGGATATTAAAAATATTAAACATATATTGTTATAAGTCTTAAACCTTAAGACGGCGGGAGTTGAATTACTTTCGCATAGGTAGCCAAATGCCTTGTCATCTTATTAGTGACGCGCATGATTCAATTCAAGAGATTCCTTCTGTCCCTATTTAAAACCTCACGGATATTAAAAATATTAAACATATATTGTTATAAGTCTTAAACCTTAAGACGGCGGGAGTTGAATTACTTTCGCATAGGTAGCCAAATGCCTTGTCATCTTATTAGTGACGCGCATGATTCAATTCAAGAGATTCCTTCTGTCCCTATTTAAAACCTCACGGATATTAAAAATATTAAACATATATTGTTATAAGTCTTAAACCTTAAGACGGCGGGAGTTGAATTACTTTCGCATAGGTAGCCAAATGCCTTGTCATCTTATTAGTGACGCGCATGATTCAATTCAAGAGATTCCTTCTGTCCCTATTTAAAACCTCACGGATATTAAAAATATTAAACATATATTGTTATAAGTCTTAAACCTTAAGACGGCGGGAGTTGAATTACTTTCGCATAGGTAGCCAAATGCCTTGTCATCTTATTAGTGACGCGCATGATTCAATTCAAGAGATTCCTTCTGTCCCTATTTAAAACCTCACGGATATTAAAAATATTAAACATATATTGTTATAAGTCTTAAACCTTAAGACGGCGGGAGTTGAATTACTTTCGCATAGGTAGCCAAATGCCTTGTCATCTTATTAGTGACGCGCATGATTCAATTCAAGAGATTCCTTCTGTCCCTATTTAAAACCTCACGGATATTAAAAATATTAAACATATATTGTTATAAGTCTTAAACCTTAAGACGGCGGGAGTTGAATTACTTTCGCATAGGTAGCCAAATGCCTTGTCATCTTATTAGTGACGCGCATGATTCAATTCAAGAGATTCCTTCTGTCCCTATTTAAAACCTCACGGATATTAAAAATATTAAACATATATTGTTATAAGTCTTAAACCTTAAGACGGCGGGAGTTGAATTACTTTCGCATAGGTAGCCAAATGCCTTGTCATCTTATTAGTGACGCGCATGATTCAATTCAAGAGATTCCTTCTGTCCCTATTTAAAACCTCACGGATATTAAAAATATTAAACATATATTGTTATAAGTCTTAAACCTTAAGACGGCGGGAGTTGAATTACTTTCGCATAGGTAGCCAAATGCCTTGTCATCTTATTAGTGACGCGCATGATTCAATTCAAGAGATTCCTTCTGTCCCTATTTAAAACCTCACGGATATTAAAAATATTAAACATATATTGTTATAAGTCTTAAACCTTAAGACGGCGGGAGTTGAATTACTTTCGCATAGGTAGCCAAATGCCTTGTCATCTTATTAGTGACGCGCATGATTCAATTCAAGAGATTCCTTCTGTCCCTATTTAAAACCTCACGGATATTAAAAATATTAAACATATATTGTTATAAGTCTTAAACCTTAAGACGGCGGGAGTTGAATTACTTTCGCATAGGTAGCCAAATGCCTTGTCATCTTATTAGTGACGCGCATGATTCAATTCAAGAGATTCCTTCTGTCCCTATTTAAAACCTCACGGATATTAAAAATATTAAACATATATTGTTATAAGTCTTAAACCTTAAGACGGCGGGAGTTGAATTACTTTCGCATAGGTAGCCAAATGCCTTGTCATCTTATTAGTGACGCGCATGATTCAATTCAAGAGATTCCTTCTGTCCCTATTTAAAACCTCACGGATATTAAAAATATTAAACATATATTGTTATAAGTCTTAAACCTTAAGACGGCGGGAGTTGAATTACTTTCGCATAGGTAGCCAAATGCCTTGTCATCTTATTAGTGACGCGCATGATTCAATTCAAGAGATTCCTTCTGTCCCTATTTAAAACCTCACGGATATTAAAAATATTAAACATATATTGTTATAAGTCTTAAACCTTAAGACGGCGGGAGTTGAATTACTTTCGCATAGGTAGCCAAATGCCTTGTCATCTTATTAGTGACGCGCATGATTCAATTCAAGAGATTCCTTCTGTCCCTATTTAAAACCTCACGGATATTAAAAATATTAAACATATATTGTTATAAGTCTTAAACCTTAAGACGGCGGGAGTTGAATTACTTTCGCATAGGTAGCCAAATGCCTTGTCATCTTATTAGTGACGCGCATGATTCAATTCAAGAGATTCCTTCTGTCCCTATTTAAAACCTCACGGATATTAAAAATATTAAACATATATTGTTATAAGTCTTAAACCTTAAGACGGCGGGAGTTGAATTACTTTCGCATAGGTAGCCAAATGCCTTGTCATCTTATTAGTGACGCGCATGATTCAATTCAAGAGATTCCTTCTGTCCCTATTTAAAACCTCACGGATATTAAAAATATTAAACATATATTGTTATAAGTCTTAAACCTTAAGACGGCGGGAGTTGAATTACTTTCGCATAGGTAGCCAAATGCCTTGTCATCTTATTAGTGACGCGCATGATTCAATTCAAGAGATTCCTTCTGTCCCTATTTAAAACCTCACGGATATTAAAAATATTAAACATATATTGTTATAAGTCTTAAACCTTAAGACGGCGGGAGTTGAATTACTTTCGCATAGGTAGCCAAATGCCTTGTCATCTTATTAGTGACGCGCATGATTCAATTCAAGAGATTCCTTCTGTCCCTATTTAAAACCTCACGGATATTAAAAATATTAAACATATATTGTTATAAGTCTTAAACCTTAAGACGGCGGGAGTTGAATTACTTTCGCATAGGTAGCCAAATGCCTTGTCATCTTATTAGTGACGCGCATGATTCAATTCAAGAGATTCCTTCTGTCCCTATTTAAAACCTCACGGATATTAAAAATATTAAACATATATTGTTATAAGTCTTAAACCTTAAGACGGCGGGAGTTGAATTACTTTCGCATAGGTAGCCAAATGCCTTGTCATCTTATTAGTGACGCGCATGATTCAATTCAAGAGATTCCTTCTGTCCCTATTTAAAACCTCACGGATATTAAAAATATTAAACATATATTGTTATAAGTCTTAAACCTTAAGACGGCGGGAGTTGAATTACTTTCGCATAGGTAGCCAAATGCCTTGTCATCTTATTAGTGACGCGCATGATTCAATTCAAGAGATTCCTTCTGTCCCTATTTAAAACCTCACGGATATTAAAAATATTAAACATATATTGTTATAAGTCTTAAACCTTAAGACGGCGGGAGTTGAATTACTTTCGCATAGGTAGCCAAATGCCTTGTCATCTTATTAGTGACGCGCATGATTCAATTCAAGAGATTCCTTCTGTCCCTATTTAAAACCTCACGGATATTAAAAATATTAAACATATATTGTTATAAGTCTTAAACCTTAAGACGGCGGGAGTTGAATTACTTTCGCATAGGTAGCCAAATGCCTTGTCATCTTATTAGTGACGCGCATGATTCAATTCAAGAGATTCCTTCTGTCCCTATTTAAAACCTCACGGATATTAAAAATATTAAACATATATTGTTATAAGTCTTAAACCTTAAGACGGCGGGAGTTGAATTACTTTCGCATAGGTAGCCAAATGCCTTGTCATCTTATTAGTGACGCGCATGATTCAATTCAAGAGATTCCTTCTGTCCCTATTTAAAACCTCACGGATATTAAAAATATTAAACATATATTGTTATAAGTCTTAAACCTTAAGACGGCGGGAGTTGAATTACTTTCGCATAGGTAGCCAAATGCCTTGTCATCTTATTAGTGACGCGCATGATTCAATTCAAGAGATTCCTTCTGTCCCTATCTTCGGTTGAGTACAGACGTGTTTTTCGGTCGCTCCGTTTAAAAAATTAATTTCAGCTGAAATACGCTGCTTTTTGGTCAATAAATTGTGCGTTTTTGTGTGCGAACGTTGCTGCCACAAGTTGCAAGTTGTGCGGTTGCTGTGGCACGCGTATTTTCCTAGAAAATCGCGTTTTTCTTTTTGTGAAAAAGACACGTGCTCGCGAAAAACGCTAAAGCTTTAAGCTTTAAAAAGCTCCAGTGCTGCCGGTTTTGGTGTTTTTGGAGTGTTTAGCTGTTTTCGGCTAAACTTCTGGCGGTTTTGGCGTTGCCAATTCGCTGGAAATAAAACAGTCAGCTGTTGTGAAGTGTGGCCGTGCGCCAAGACTTGGACTTTGCAACACTGAAAAGTGTTTAAAAGTGTCGCGAAGAGTGTTGTTAAACAACACTCTGTTTAGTGTGCAAAAACAACACTTATAGTGTTTAAAAGAAACACTAAACGGTGCTCATAAAGAACACTAAACTGTTGGCGCGAAATTTGAAAGCAATTTCAAAAGTGTGCGCGTAAAATGCCGCGCGGTAGAAAGGCTTGCCGTAGCCGCTCTAGCAGCAATGTCAGCCGCTCGAGCGTGAGCAGCGGAGCGGATGAGGAGGGCGGAGCCCCCTCACATGCCAACAAGCTGCGTGCCGTCTCCATCGAGCAGGAGCTGGGTGAGACGGTGCAGCGCGTGGACGCCAGGTTGACGCCCATGAAGCCTTCGCCGGAGATGGCCGCCTCGTGCCCGGGAGGACTTAACGCCGCAGGACTGGAGGTCCACCCCGCTGCCGTCGTTCCAGCCACCACCGCCGCCCCTGTTGCAGCCACCGTCGCCGCCGCCCGCACTACCGTCGCCGCTCGCACTGCCGCCCGCACTGCCGTCGCTCCTGCTGCCGCCATTACTGCCGCCGGGACCTACTTGGCCCCCCCCGCCGCCGTTGAGCAGGCCAACGCTCGCGCCGCTGTCGCCGCTGGAAGTGGAGCTGTGCTGGCGGAGCTCTCCGCCACCCAACGAGCCGTCCGGAGCGCCCTCATCGACGGCGATGTCAAAGCCGTATCGGCTGTGATGAGCCGATATGATGACCTCGTGGTGGCTCTTATGCTTCGGGTGACCGAGTTGGAGACTCGGGCCACCATGCCATCGCCGTCCTCGATGCCTGGACCGTCGCCCTACGCCGTCGCTGCGCAGCCCGGCCCCCCAATAGCCCCGGTGCCAGTCCCCCGTACCAAGGTGCGGGAGACCTGGTCCTGTGTGGTGAAGGGTGCGGATCCGGAGCTGTCGAGCCGGCAAATCGCCGACAAGGTGAGGAAGGAAGTGGCTCCAGCCCTAGGAGTTCGAGTCCACGAGGTCCGTGAACTGAAGCGTGGCGGCGCCATCATCCGCACGCCGTCGTCATCGGAGGCGTCGAAGGTTGCTGCGTCCAAAAAGTTTGCCGAAGTCGGGTTGAGCGTGGAGCGCAACCAGGCCGTTAAGCCCCGCTTGACGGTCTTAGATGTCGACACTGCAGTCACCCCGGAGGACTTCATGGAGGAGCTGTGGCGCAACAATCTGAAGGAGGAGATGACCGTGGCAGACTTCAAGAAGTCGGTGCACTTAGCATCAAAGCCGTGGTCCGCAGCTGATGGAGGCACGACGAACGTGACTCTGGAGGTCAGCGAGAAGGCACTGGCCGCGTTGGACACCGGGAGGGTGTACATCAAGTGGTTCAGCTTCCGTTGCCGGTCCCAGGTCCGTACGTATGCCTGCCATCGCTGCGTCGGCTTTGACCACAAGGTCCAGGATTGCAGGATCCAGGTGAGTGTGTGCCGCCAATGCGGCACTGGGGGTCATGTAGCGGCGAAGTGCACCAATCCGGTGGACTGCCGAAACTGCCGCTTCAAGGGGTTGCCGTCGGGGCATAATATGCTCTCGGCGAGTTGTCCGATTTATAGCGCAGTTTTGGCCAGGGTGAATGCTAGACACTAACATGTCTCGGTTCCTACAGATTAATTGTCAGAACTCGTACGCTGTTATGTGCGATGTGGGGCAATTGATGTGTGAGAGGGGCTGCGTCGTGGCTCTGTTGCAGGAACCATACAGCCGCTATGGCGGTGTGCGTGGTTTGCCCGCAGAAATGCGGGTATTTCCTGACAGCAGGTGCCATGCCGCAGTTGTTGTGAATGACCCCAACGTGGAGTGCACCTTGGTGAGCTCTACCAATTGGGGTGTATGTGTGGGGTTAGAAGGGAATTTTGGCAGGTTGTTTGTTGTCAGTGTGTATTGCAAGTTTTCCGAGGATATAAATCCGTACCTTCAGTACATGGATGCGGTACTACTACAGGTGAGTAGCAATCCTGTCATCCTAGGTCTTGACGCGAATGCGTCGTCCCCCCTGTGGTTTAGTAAGATGTCCAGGTACGCACCTGGCCATCAAAACTACGCGCGGGGTGAGACGCTGGCCGAATGGGTGATTACCCAAGAGGTGCAGGTTGTCAACGAGCTGAGTGAGTGGTACACATTCGACGGTCCGATGGGGGCGAGTGACATCGATGTTACTCTTGTGAATGAGTCCGCAATGAGAATGCATGCCTTTCAATGGAGTGTGTTGGGGGGTCAGGGTGTGAGTGATCATAATCCGATAGAGATTGTGGTGACCCATAACATGGCCCTGGATGCGAATGTTGTGGTTAATGGGTGGTGCTTTCGTGGAGCGAATTGGGCCCTTCATGGGCATTATGTGAGAGAAGCGGCGACGCAAGTCCCGTTTAGCACCTTCTGTGCTATGAATGTGGATGAGCAAGTTGCATGTGTGACAGAGTGGGTGACTAGTGCGAATGATAGCATGTTTGCAAGGCACCGAAAGGTGTCTCGCAATCGTGTTAAGTGGTGGACGCGTGATTTGAAGGCCCAGCAACGGTCCCTCCGGTCTCTGCGGAAGAGATTCCAAAGGGCCAGAAGGTCCAATGCGGAAGGCTTGGCTCAGCTTAGGGATCAATATTCGACTCGGACACACGAGTATAAGCATAATTTGATTAGGGTGAAAGAGGATGAGTGGCGCACTTTTGTGGAACGAAATAAGCACGATCCCTGGGGTCGTGTTTTCAAAATTCTGCAGGAGTGTGACCGAAATAGAGATAGGGGTGTGTGTGCCCTACAGGTTGAAGGCCGAGTGCTTACAACCTGGAAGGACTGTGTGGAATGTCTGTTGTCCGAATTCTTTCCTAGGGAAGATCGACAGCACTCAGTGCCTGATGCAGTGGGTGTTGCCGATCCCCTCCTGGTGAGCGAGCTTGAGTGGGGTTTCACCAAGCTTCGCTCGGGGAAAGCTCCCGGTATGGATGGGTTCACAGCGGAGATTTGTAGAAGTGTCTGGAAGGCGATTCCGGACTACTTGTATGAATTGTATGCCAAGTGTGTGAGTGAGGGTGTCTTTCCAAGTGCGTGGAAACGCACAAGGGTGAGTGTGCTCCTTAAGTCACCCGATAGGGTCCGGAGCAATCCGCGATCCTTTCGGGGCATCAGCCTTGTTCCAGTTCTTGCAAAAGTTCTGGAGCGAGTGCTGGTGGAACGGCTGCAGGAGAGTGTGGGGAGCCAGATGTCTGATAGGCAGTTTGGCTTCCGGGAGGGAAAGAGTGTGGAGGACGCTTGGATGTATGTTAAGGACTCTGTGAGATCCAGCAGCTCCAAGTACGTTCTCGGTGTGTTTGTTGACTTTAAGGGGGCTTTTGATTACCTAAGTTGGGCTAGGGTGATTGAGAGGTTGAATGAGTGTGGGTGCCGGGACGTAGCTCTTTGGAAGAGTTATTTCTCGGGACGTAGTGCATGTGTGATGGGGGTGAATGACACAGTGAGTATTGATGTGGCTCGTGGTTGTCCACAGGGTTCCATCTGTGGACCATTTATATGGAACCTCATGATGGATCCCCTACTGCGGCAGCTCGAGCAGGTATGCAAGTGTTGTGCGTATGCGGACGACTTGCTTATCTTGATTGAGGGCCAGTCGCGTTCGAGGATTGAGGCAAGCGCCGCAGAGTGCTTGCGCATTGTTAGCCAGTGGGGCAGCAGTGTGGGTGTCGGTCTGGCACTAGACAAGACTGTGACAATGTTGCTGAAAGGCATCTTGTCCAGTCGAGGTCCCGGGGGCATTAGGCCTCCGACTGTCAGGATCGATGGCTCCAGCATAAGGTACGTGAAACAGGTGAAATACCTGGGTGTGACCGTTGGGGAACGGTTATGCTTCACGCCTCACCTTGCCAGTCTGAAGAACCGGTTGGTCGGTGCGGTTGGGAAATTGCGCCGAGTTTTGAGAAATGAGTGGGGTCTCAGCAGGAGAGCTGTCCGCACCATATACAGTGGCTTATTTGTTGCTTGCGCAGCAAATGGGTCACCAATATGGAGTGAGATAACCTCGACTGTTGCTGGCAGAGCGAAAGTTTGCAGTGTGCAGCGTGTTATATTGTTGGGGAGTATGCCTGTGTGTCGCACTGTCTCTACGGAGGCATTGCAAGTGCTGTTTGGAGCAGTTCCCCTTGACTTGGAGATACGGCGTAGAGCCGTAAGCTACAAGCTCAAGAAGGGGCTGCCATTGCTGGAGAGCGAATGGTTGTATCGTGAAGTGTTGGAAGGGACCGTGGAGAGTTCGAGGCCCAGTGAATGGAAGGATATGTTGCGCGAACGTGTCCTATCGGACTGGCAAGTTCGGTGGGACGGATGTGAGAATGGGCGGGTCACTTACGGGTTCATTCCAGATGTCTCGTTTGTTGCCAACCGACCGGACTTTGGTTTCAACCTCAGTGCCGGGTTCCTATTGACTGGCCATGGATCGCTGAATGCATGGTTGCATAGTCGGCGCCTGGCAGACAGTCCGGAATGCCAGTGTGGCTCGGATGGCGAGACCTGGAAGCATGTTCTTTGTGAGTGTCCGCTGTATGATGATCTTCGTGATCTGGGTGGGTTGGGTGTGATTCAGGCCGGGGGGACTTTGACTTAGTCAGGTGCTCTCTACTAGCGATAGGGTTGATTGGTTGAATGGGTTTGCGACAGCCGTATTCAGTCGTCGTCGAAGACGTTGATTTGTGGATGCCGAGGGGTGTTAGGGGGTGAATGGTGTGTGAATCAGGATCGAGTGATTAGGTGTTTGTAGGGTTCGCCGGGTTTTCGCCCACCGCCGGGGTGACCAGTCCCCGAGCTTCATGGTAGCTGAAACTGGGAGTGCTTCTTTTAGTTGCACGAACCTGACCAGAGGACTTTTCTGGTACCACGGGTGATGAGGAACTACGGAGATGGTGCTCACCTCCGCCTTGTCACAAGTCCTTAGGGATTGTTGGGAACATAGCTGGCCGTCTTCGAACGGTCTGGTCATTGGCCAGCACTAAATGCCGCGGGTTGCGGAAGAGGAAGGAATAGTCCTCGCCTCCTCACAGTGAGAAAGCCATGCCCATGAGCATGGTGGATAAGACTGTTCCATCTTATGACTCGGCTTCGGCCATTTCATAATGCTATTCCAGGCAGCTATGCAAATATTGGGTCACCAACCCGTCGACTGTTCTGGAGTCAAAATTGGTAGTGTCCTTCGTGGCACGACGCCTGACCGGAGGCTGCTAATTTCTGGTACCACGGGAGCCAGAGCCCACGGAACTTGTTCCGACCTGGCTATGGTTGAGGCCCCTTAGGGAGCTACGTGGTGGCTGTGGTTTAACACCTGAATGCGGGTAGAGCCTTCGGGTTCGACGTGGAGTTGCGTTATACGACCGGGTGCCGGGATCCCATAGACCGGAAGAGGTTTAGATAGGCCTCCATCCTTAACCGAGGATATAAGCCATGACTAGAACAGACTGGCTTGAGTGTCGGTATCCGGCGGAACATGGTTCCAAAGGGGCGCTGATTGACGCATCGTTTCATATCCCATGCCCAAGGGGGCCGTGAGATTGAGCCATCGTGGCAGGTGCTCACGTTAAACACACTAGACTTTCATGTCCCTATTTAAAACCTCACGGATATTAAAAATATTAAACATATATTGTTATAAGTCTTAAACCTTAAGACGGCGGGAGTTGAATTACTTTCGCATAGGTAGCCAAATGCCTTGTCATCTTATTAGTGACGCGCATGATTCAATTCAAGAGATTCCTTCTGTCCCTATTTAAAACCTCACGGATATTAAAAATATTAAACATATATTGTTATAAGTCTTAAACCTTAAGACGGCGGGAGTTGAATTACTTTCGCATAGGTAGCCAAATGCCTTGTCATCTTATTAGTGACGCGCATGATTCAATTCAAGAGATTCCTTCTGTCCCTATTTAAAACCTCACGGATATTAAAAATATTAAACATATATTGTTATAAGTCTTAAACCTTAAGACGGCGGGAGTTGAATTACTTTCGCATAGGTAGCCAAATGCCTTGTCATCTTATTAGTGACGCGCATGATTCAATTCAAGAGATTCCTTCTGTCCCTATTTAAAACCTCACGGATATTAAAAATATTAAACATATATTGTTATAAGTCTTAAACCTTAAGACGGCGGGAGTTGAATTACTTTCGCATAGGTAGCCAAATGCCTTGTCATCTTATTAGTGACGCGCATGATTCAATTCAAGAGATTCCTTCTGTCCCTATTTAAAACCTCACGGATATTAAAAATATTAAACATATATTGTTATAAGTCTTAAACCTTAAGACGGCGGGAGTTGAATTACTTTCGCATAGGTAGCCAAATGCCTTGTCATCTTATTAGTGACGCGCATGATTCAATTCAAGAGATTCCTTCTGTCCCTATTTAAAACCTCACGGATATTAAAAATATTAAACATATATTGTTATAAGTCTTAAACCTTAAGACGGCGGGAGTTGAATTACTTTCGCATAGGTAGCCAAATGCCTTGTCATCTTATTAGTGACGCGCATGATTCAATTCAAGAGATTCCTTCTGTCCCTATTTAAAACCTCACGGATATTAAAAATATTAAACATATATTGTTATAAGTCTTAAACCTTAAGACGGCGGGAGTTGAATTACTTTCGCATAGGTAGCCAAATGCCTTGTCATCTTATTAGTGACGCGCATGATTCAATTCAAGAGATTCCTTCTGTCCCTATTTAAAACCTCACGGATATTAAAAATATTAAACATATATTGTTATAAGTCTTAAACCTTAAGACGGCGGGAGTTGAATTACTTTCGCATAGGTAGCCAAATGCCTTGTCATCTTATTAGTGACGCGCATGATTCAATTCAAGAGATTCCTTCTGTCCCTATTTAAAACCTCACGGATATTAAAAATATTAAACATATATTGTTATAAGTCTTAAACCTTAAGACGGCGGGAGTTGAATTACTTTCGCATAGGTAGCCAAATGCCTTGTCATCTTATTAGTGACGCGCATGATTCAATTCAAGAGATTCCTTCTGTCCCTATTTAAAACCTCACGGATATTAAAAATATTAAACATATATTGTTATAAGTCTTAAACCTTAAGACGGCGGGAGTTGAATTACTTTCGCATAGGTAGCCAAATGCCTTGTCATCTTATTAGTGACGCGCATGATTCAATTCAAGAGATTCCTTCTGTCCCTATTTAAAACCTCACGGATATTAAAAATATTAAACATATATTGTTATAAGTCTTAAACCTTAAGACGGCGGGAGTTGAATTACTTTCGCATAGGTAGCCAAATGCCTTGTCATCTTATTAGTGACGCGCATGATTCAATTCAAGAGATTCCTTCTGTCCCTATTTAAAACCTCACGGATATTAAAAATATTAAACATATATTGTTATAAGTCTTAAACCTTAAGACGGCGGGAGTTGAATTACTTTCGCATAGGTAGCCAAATGCCTTGTCATCTTATTAGTGACGCGCATGATTCAATTCAAGAGATTCCTTCTGTCCCTATTTAAAACCTCACGGATATTAAAAATATTAAACATATATTGTTATAAGTCTTAAACCTTAAGACGGCGGGAGTTGAATTACTTTCGCATAGGTAGCCAAATGCCTTGTCATCTTATTAGTGACGCGCATGATTCAATTCAAGAGATTCCTTCTGTCCCTATTTAAAACCTCACGGATATTAAAAATATTAAACATATATTGTTATAAGTCTTAAACCTTAAGACGGCGGGAGTTGAATTACTTTCGCATAGGTAGCCAAATGCCTTGTCATCTTATTAGTGACGCGCATGATTCAATTCAAGAGATTCCTTCTGTCCCTATTTAAAACCTCACGGATATTAAAAATATTAAACATATATTGTTATAAGTCTTAAACCTTAAGACGGCGGGAGTTGAATTACTTTCGCATAGGTAGCCAAATGCCTTGTCATCTTATTAGTGACGCGCATGATTCAATTCAAGAGATTCCTTCTGTCCCTATTTAAAACCTCACGGATATTAAAAATATTAAACATATATTGTTATAAGTCTTAAACCTTAAGACGGCGGGAGTTGAATTACTTTCGCATAGGTAGCCAAATGCCTTGTCATCTTATTAGTGACGCGCATGATTCAATTCAAGAGATTCCTTCTGTCCCTATTTAAAACCTCACGGATATTAAAAATATTAAACATATATTGTTATAAGTCTTAAACCTTAAGACGGCGGGAGTTGAATTACTTTCGCATAGGTAGCCAAATGCCTTGTCATCTTATTAGTGACGCGCATGATTCAATTCAAGAGATTCCTTCTGTCCCTATTTAAAACCTCACGGATATTAAAAATATTAAACATATATTGTTATAAGTCTTAAACCTTAAGACGGCGGGAGTTGAATTACTTTCGCATAGGTAGCCAAATGCCTTGTCATCTTATTAGTGACGCGCATGATTCAATTCAAGAGATTCCTTCTGTCCCTATTTAAAACCTCACGGATATTAAAAATATTAAACATATATTGTTATAAGTCTTAAACCTTAAGACGGCGGGAGTTGAATTACTTTCGCATAGGTAGCCAAATGCCTTGTCATCTTATTAGTGACGCGCATGATTCAATTCAAGAGATTCCTTCTGTCCCTATTTAAAACCTCACGGATATTAAAAATATTAAACATATATTGTTATAAGTCTTAAACCTTAAGACGGCGGGAGTTGAATTACTTTCGCATAGGTAGCCAAATGCCTTGTCATCTTATTAGTGACGCGCATGATTCAATTCAAGAGATTCCTTCTGTCCCTATTTAAAACCTCACGGATATTAAAAATATTAAACATATATTGTTATAAGTCTTAAACCTTAAGACGGCGGGAGTTGAATTACTTTCGCATAGGTAGCCAAATGCCTTGTCATCTTATTAGTGACGCGCATGATTCAATTCAAGAGATTCCTTCTGTCCCTATTTAAAACCTCACGGATATTAAAAATATTAAACATATATTGTTATAAGTCTTAAACCTTAAGACGGCGGGAGTTGAATTACTTTCGCATAGGTAGCCAAATGCCTTGTCATCTTATTAGTGACGCGCATGATTCAATTCAAGAGATTCCTTCTGTCCCTATTTAAAACCTCACGGATATTAAAAATATTAAACATATATTGTTATAAGTCTTAAACCTTAAGACGGCGGGAGTTGAATTACTTTCGCATAGGTAGCCAAATGCCTTGTCATCTTATTAGTGACGCGCATGATTCAATTCAAGAGATTCCTTCTGTCCCTATTTAAAACCTCACGGATATTAAAAATATTAAACATATATTGTTATAAGTCTTAAACCTTAAGACGGCGGGAGTTGAATTACTTTCGCATAGGTAGCCAAATGCCTTGTCATCTTATTAGTGACGCGCATGATTCAATTCAAGAGATTCCTTCTGTCCCTATTTAAAACCTCACGGATATTAAAAATATTAAACATATATTGTTATAAGTCTTAAACCTTAAGACGGCGGGAGTTGAATTACTTTCGCATAGGTAGCCAAATGCCTTGTCATCTTATTAGTGACGCGCATGATTCAATTCAAGAGATTCCTTCTGTCCCTATTTAAAACCTCACGGATATTAAAAATATTAAACATATATTGTTATAAGTCTTAAACCTTAAGACGGCGGGAGTTGAATTACTTTCGCATAGGTAGCCAAATGCCTTGTCATCTTATTAGTGACGCGCATGATTCAATTCAAGAGATTCCTTCTGTCCCTATTTAAAACCTCACGGATATTAAAAATATTAAACATATATTGTTATAAGTCTTAAACCTTAAGACGGCGGGAGTTGAATTACTTTCGCATAGGTAGCCAAATGCCTTGTCATCTTATTAGTGACGCGCATGATTCAATTCAAGAGATTCCTTCTGTCCCTATTTAAAACCTCACGGATATTAAAAATATTAAACATATATTGTTATAAGTCTTAAACCTTAAGACGGCGGGAGTTGAATTACTTTCGCATAGGTAGCCAAATGCCTTGTCATCTTATTAGTGACGCGCATGATTCAATTCAAGAGATTCCTTCTGTCCCTATTTAAAACCTCACGGATATTAAAAATATTAAACATATATTGTTATAAGTCTTAAACCTTAAGACGGCGGGAGTTGAATTACTTTCGCATAGGTAGCCAAATGCCTTGTCATCTTATTAGTGACGCGCATGATTCAATTCAAGAGATTCCTTCTGTCCCTATTTAAAACCTCACGGATATTAAAAATATTAAACATATATTGTTATAAGTCTTAAACCTTAAGACGGCGGGAGTTGAATTACTTTCGCATAGGTAGCCAAATGCCTTGTCATCTTATTAGTGACGCGCATGATTCAATTCAAGAGATTCCTTCTGTCCCTATTTAAAACCTCACGGATATTAAAAATATTAAACATATATTGTTATAAGTCTTAAACCTTAAGACGGCGGGAGTTGAATTACTTTCGCATAGGTAGCCAAATGCCTTGTCATCTTATTAGTGACGCGCATGATTCAATTCAAGAGATTCCTTCTGTCCCTATTTAAAACCTCACGGATATTAAAAATATTAAACATATATTGTTATAAGTCTTAAACCTTAAGACGGCGGGAGTTGAATTACTTTCGCATAGGTAGCCAAATGCCTTGTCATCTTATTAGTGACGCGCATGATTCAATTCAAGAGATTCCTTCTGTCCCTATTTAAAACCTCACGGATATTAAAAATATTAAACATATATTGTTATAAGTCTTAAACCTTAAGACGGCGGGAGTTGAATTACTTTCGCATAGGTAGCCAAATGCCTTGTCATCTTATTAGTGACGCGCATGATTCAATTCAAGAGATTCCTTCTGTCCCTATTTAAAACCTCACGGATATTAAAAATATTAAACATATATTGTTATAAGTCTTAAACCTTAAGACGGCGGGAGTTGAATTACTTTCGCATAGGTAGCCAAATGCCTTGTCATCTTATTAGTGACGCGCATGATTCAATTCAAGAGATTCCTTCTGTCCCTATTTAAAACCTCACGGATATTAAAAATATTAAACATATATTGTTATAAGTCTTAAACCTTAAGACGGCGGGAGTTGAATTACTTTCGCATAGGTAGCCAAATGCCTTGTCATCTTATTAGTGACGCGCATGATTCAATTCAAGAGATTCCTTCTGTCCCTATTTAAAACCTCACGGATATTAAAAATATTAAACATATATTGTTATAAGTCTTAAACCTTAAGACGGCGGGAGTTGAATTACTTTCGCATAGGTAGCCAAATGCCTTGTCATCTTATTAGTGACGCGCATGATTCAATTCAAGAGATTCCTTCTGTCCCTATTTAAAACCTCACGGATATTAAAAATATTAAACATATATTGTTATAAGTCTTAAACCTTAAGACGGCGGGAGTTGAATTACTTTCGCATAGGTAGCCAAATGCCTTGTCATCTTATTAGTGACGCGCATGATTCAATTCAAGAGATTCCTTCTGTCCCTATTTAAAACCTCACGGATATTAAAAATATTAAACATATATTGTTATAAGTCTTAAACCTTAAGACGGCGGGAGTTGAATTACTTTCGCATAGGTAGCCAAATGCCTTGTCATCTTATTAGTGACGCGCATGATTCAATTCAAGAGATTCCTTCTGTCCCTATTTAAAACCTCACGGATATTAAAAATATTAAACATATATTGTTATAAGTCTTAAACCTTAAGACGGCGGGAGTTGAATTACTTTCGCATAGGTAGCCAAATGCCTTGTCATCTTATTAGTGACGCGCATGATTCAATTCAAGAGATTCCTTCTGTCCCTATTTAAAACCTCACGGATATTAAAAATATTAAACATATATTGTTATAAGTCTTAAACCTTAAGACGGCGGGAGTTGAATTACTTTCGCATAGGTAGCCAAATGCCTTGTCATCTTATTAGTGACGCGCATGATTCAATTCAAGAGATTCCTTCTGTCCCTATTTAAAACCTCACGGATATTAAAAATATTAAACATATATTGTTATAAGTCTTAAACCTTAAGACGGCGGGAGTTGAATTACTTTCGCATAGGTAGCCAAATGCCTTGTCATCTTATTAGTGACGCGCATGATTCAATTCAAGAGATTCCTTCTGTCCCTATTTAAAACCTCACGGATATTAAAAATATTAAACATATATTGTTATAAGTCTTAAACCTTAAGACGGCGGGAGTTGAATTACTTTCGCATAGGTAGCCAAATGCCTTGTCATCTTATTAGTGACGCGCATGATTCAATTCAAGAGATTCCTTCTGTCCCTATTTAAAACCTCACGGATATTAAAAATATTAAACATATATTGTTATAAGTCTTAAACCTTAAGACGGCGGGAGTTGAATTACTTTCGCATAGGTAGCCAAATGCCTTGTCATCTTATTAGTGACGCGCATGATTCAATTCAAGAGATTCCTTCTGTCCCTATTTAAAACCTCACGGATATTAAAAATATTAAACATATATTGTTATAAGTCTTAAACCTTAAGACGGCGGGAGTTGAATTACTTTCGCATAGGTAGCCAAATGCCTTGTCATCTTATTAGTGACGCGCATGATTCAATTCAAGAGATTCCTTCTGTCCCTATTTAAAACCTCACGGATATTAAAAATATTAAACATATATTGTTATAAGTCTTAAACCTTAAGACGGCGGGAGTTGAATTACTTTCGCATAGGTAGCCAAATGCCTTGTCATCTTATTAGTGACGCGCATGATTCAATTCAAGAGATTCCTTCTGTCCCTATTTAAAACCTCACGGATATTAAAAATATTAAACATATATTGTTATAAGTCTTAAACCTTAAGACGGCGGGAGTTGAATTACTTTCGCATAGGTAGCCAAATGCCTTGTCATCTTATTAGTGACGCGCATGATTCAATTCAAGAGATTCCTTCTGTCCCTATTTAAAACCTCACGGATATTAAAAATATTAAACATATATTGTTATAAGTCTTAAACCTTAAGACGGCGGGAGTTGAATTACTTTCGCATAGGTAGCCAAATGCCTTGTCATCTTATTAGTGACGCGCATGATTCAATTCAAGAGATTCCTTCTGTCCCTATTTAAAACCTCACGGATATTAAAAATATTAAACATATATTGTTATAAGTCTTAAACCTTAAGACGGCGGGAGTTGAATTACTTTCGCATAGGTAGCCAAATGCCTTGTCATCTTATTAGTGACGCGCATGATTCAATTCAAGAGATTCCTTCTGTCCCTATTTAAAACCTCACGGATATTAAAAATATTAAACATATATTGTTATAAGTCTTAAACCTTAAGACGGCGGGAGTTGAATTACTTTCGCATAGGTAGCCAAATGCCTTGTCATCTTATTAGTGACGCGCATGATTCAATTCAAGAGATTCCTTCTGTCCCTATTTAAAACCTCACGGATATTAAAAATATTAAACATATATTGTTATAAGTCTTAAACCTTAAGACGGCGGGAGTTGAATTACTTTCGCATAGGTAGCCAAATGCCTTGTCATCTTATTAGTGACGCGCATGATTCAATTCAAGAGATTCCTTCTGTCCCTATTTAAAACCTCACGGATATTAAAAATATTAAACATATATTGTTATAAGTCTTAAACCTTAAGACGGCGGGAGTTGAATTACTTTCGCATAGGTAGCCAAATGCCTTGTCATCTTATTAGTGACGCGCATGATTCAATTCAAGAGATTCCTTCTGTCCCTATTTAAAACCTCACGGATATTAAAAATATTAAACATATATTGTTATAAGTCTTAAACCTTAAGACGGCGGGAGTTGAATTACTTTCGCATAGGTAGCCAAATGCCTTGTCATCTTATTAGTGACGCGCATGATTCAATTCAAGAGATTCCTTCTGTCCCTATTTAAAACCTCACGGATATTAAAAATATTAAACATATATTGTTATAAGTCTTAAACCTTAAGACGGCGGGAGTTGAATTACTTTCGCATAGGTAGCCAAATGCCTTGTCATCTTATTAGTGACGCGCATGATTCAATTCAAGAGATTCCTTCTGTCCCTATTTAAAACCTCACGGATATTAAAAATATTAAACATATATTGTTATAAGTCTTAAACCTTAAGACGGCGGGAGTTGAATTACTTTCGCATAGGTAGCCAAATGCCTTGTCATCTTATTAGTGACGCGCATGATTCAATTCAAGAGATTCCTTCTGTCCCTATTTAAAACCTCACGGATATTAAAAATATTAAACATATATTGTTATAAGTCTTAAACCTTAAGACGGCGGGAGTTGAATTACTTTCGCATAGGTAGCCAAATGCCTTGTCATCTTATTAGTGACGCGCATGATTCAATTCAAGAGATTCCTTCTGTCCCTATTTAAAACCTCACGGATATTAAAAATATTAAACATATATTGTTATAAGTCTTAAACCTTAAGACGGCGGGAGTTGAATTACTTTCGCATAGGTAGCCAAATGCCTTGTCATCTTATTAGTGACGCGCATGATTCAATTCAAGAGATTCCTTCTGTCCCTATTTAAAACCTCACGGATATTAAAAATATTAAACATATATTGTTATAAGTCTTAAACCTTAAGACGGCGGGAGTTGAATTACTTTCGCATAGGTAGCCAAATGCCTTGTCATCTTATTAGTGACGCGCATGATTCAATTCAAGAGATTCCTTCTGTCCCTATTTAAAACCTCACGGATATTAAAAATATTAAACATATATTGTTATAAGTCTTAAACCTTAAGACGGCGGGAGTTGAATTACTTTCGCATAGGTAGCCAAATGCCTTGTCATCTTATTAGTGACGCGCATGATTCAATTCAAGAGATTCCTTCTGTCCCTATTTAAAACCTCACGGATATTAAAAATATTAAACATATATTGTTATAAGTCTTAAACCTTAAGACGGCGGGAGTTGAATTACTTTCGCATAGGTAGCCAAATGCCTTGTCATCTTATTAGTGACGCGCATGATTCAATTCAAGAGATTCCTTCTGTCCCTATTTAAAACCTCACGGATATTAAAAATATTAAACATATATTGTTATAAGTCTTAAACCTTAAGACGGCGGGAGTTGAATTACTTTCGCATAGGTAGCCAAATGCCTTGTCATCTTATTAGTGACGCGCATGATTCAATTCAAGAGATTCCTTCTGTCCCTATTTAAAACCTCACGGATATTAAAAATATTAAACATATATTGTTATAAGTCTTAAACCTTAAGACGGCGGGAGTTGAATTACTTTCGCATAGGTAGCCAAATGCCTTGTCATCTTATTAGTGACGCGCATGATTCAATTCAAGAGATTCCTTCTGTCCCTATTTAAAACCTCACGGATATTAAAAATATTAAACATATATTGTTATAAGTCTTAAACCTTAAGACGGCGGGAGTTGAATTACTTTCGCATAGGTAGCCAAATGCCTTGTCATCTTATTAGTGACGCGCATGATTCAATTCAAGAGATTCCTTCTGTCCCTATTTAAAACCTCACGGATATTAAAAATATTAAACATATATTGTTATAAGTCTTAAACCTTAAGACGGCGGGAGTTGAATTACTTTCGCATAGGTAGCCAAATGCCTTGTCATCTTATTAGTGACGCGCATGATTCAATTCAAGAGATTCCTTCTGTCCCTATTTAAAACCTCACGGATATTAAAAATATTAAACATATATTGTTATAAGTCTTAAACCTTAAGACGGCGGGAGTTGAATTACTTTCGCATAGGTAGCCAAATGCCTTGTCATCTTATTAGTGACGCGCATGATTCAATTCAAGAGATTCCTTCTGTCCCTATTTAAAACCTCACGGATATTAAAAATATTAAACATATATTGTTATAAGTCTTAAACCTTAAGACGGCGGGAGTTGAATTACTTTCGCATAGGTAGCCAAATGCCTTGTCATCTTATTAGTGACGCGCATGATTCAATTCAAGAGATTCCTTCTGTCCCTATTTAAAACCTCACGGATATTAAAAATATTAAACATATATTGTTATAAGTCTTAAACCTTAAGACGGCGGGAGTTGAATTACTTTCGCATAGGTAGCCAAATGCCTTGTCATCTTATTAGTGACGCGCATGATTCAATTCAAGAGATTCCTTCTGTCCCTATTTAAAACCTCACGGATATTAAAAATATTAAACATATATTGTTATAAGTCTTAAACCTTAAGACGGCGGGAGTTGAATTACTTTCGCATAGGTAGCCAAATGCCTTGTCATCTTATTAGTGACGCGCATGATTCAATTCAAGAGATTCCTTCTGTCCCTATTTAAAACCTCACGGATATTAAAAATATTAAACATATATTGTTATAAGTCTTAAACCTTAAGACGGCGGGAGTTGAATTACTTTCGCATAGGTAGCCAAATGCCTTGTCATCTTATTAGTGACGCGCATGATTCAATTCAAGAGATTCCTTCTGTCCCTATTTAAAACCTCACGGATATTAAAAATATTAAACATATATTGTTATAAGTCTTAAACCTTAAGACGGCGGGAGTTGAATTACTTTCGCATAGGTAGCCAAATGCCTTGTCATCTTATTAGTGACGCGCATGATTCAATTCAAGAGATTCCTTCTGTCCCTATTTAAAACCTCACGGATATTAAAAATATTAAACATATATTGTTATAAGTCTTAAACCTTAAGACGGCGGGAGTTGAATTACTTTCGCATAGGTAGCCAAATGCCTTGTCATCTTATTAGTGACGCGCATGATTCAATTCAAGAGATTCCTTCTGTCCCTATTTAAAACCTCACGGATATTAAAAATATTAAACATATATTGTTATAAGTCTTAAACCTTAAGACGGCGGGAGTTGAATTACTTTCGCATAGGTAGCCAAATGCCTTGTCATCTTATTAGTGACGCGCATGATTCAATTCAAGAGATTCCTTCTGTCCCTATTTAAAACCTCACGGATATTAAAAATATTAAACATATATTGTTATAAGTCTTAAACCTTAAGACGGCGGGAGTTGAATTACTTTCGCATAGGTAGCCAAATGCCTTGTCATCTTATTAGTGACGCGCATGATTCAATTCAAGAGATTCCTTCTGTCCCTATTTAAAACCTCACGGATATTAAAAATATTAAACATATATTGTTATAAGTCTTAAACCTTAAGACGGCGGGAGTTGAATTACTTTCGCATAGGTAGCCAAATGCCTTGTCATCTTATTAGTGACGCGCATGATTCAATTCAAGAGATTCCTTCTGTCCCTATTTAAAACCTCACGGATATTAAAAATATTAAACATATATTGTTATAAGTCTTAAACCTTAAGACGGCGGGAGTTGAATTACTTTCGCATAGGTAGCCAAATGCCTTGTCATCTTATTAGTGACGCGCATGATTCAATTCAAGAGATTCCTTCTGTCCCTATTTAAAACCTCACGGATATTAAAAATATTAAACATATATTGTTATAAGTCTTAAACCTTAAGACGGCGGGAGTTGAATTACTTTCGCATAGGTAGCCAAATGCCTTGTCATCTTATTAGTGACGCGCATGATTCAATTCAAGAGATTCCTTCTGTCCCTATTTAAAACCTCACGGATATTAAAAATATTAAACATATATTGTTATAAGTCTTAAACCTTAAGACGGCGGGAGTTGAATTACTTTCGCATAGGTAGCCAAATGCCTTGTCATCTTATTAGTGACGCGCATGATTCAATTCAAGAGATTCCTTCTGTCCCTATTTAAAACCTCACGGATATTAAAAATATTAAACATATATTGTTATAAGTCTTAAACCTTAAGACGGCGGGAGTTGAATTACTTTCGCATAGGTAGCCAAATGCCTTGTCATCTTATTAGTGACGCGCATGATTCAATTCAAGAGATTCCTTCTGTCCCTATTTAAAACCTCACGGATATTAAAAATATTAAACATATATTGTTATAAGTCTTAAACCTTAAGACGGCGGGAGTTGAATTACTTTCGCATAGGTAGCCAAATGCCTTGTCATCTTATTAGTGACGCGCATGATTCAATTCAAGAGATTCCTTCTGTCCCTATTTAAAACCTCACGGATATTAAAAATATTAAACATATATTGTTATAAGTCTTAAACCTTAAGACGGCGGGAGTTGAATTACTTTCGCATAGGTAGCCAAATGCCTTGTCATCTTATTAGTGACGCGCATGATTCAATTCAAGAGATTCCTTCTGTCCCTATTTAAAACCTCACGGATATTAAAAATATTAAACATATATTGTTATAAGTCTTAAACCTTAAGACGGCGGGAGTTGAATTACTTTCGCATAGGTAGCCAAATGCCTTGTCATCTTATTAGTGACGCGCATGATTCAATTCAAGAGATTCCTTCTGTCCCTATTTAAAACCTCACGGATATTAAAAATATTAAACATATATTGTTATAAGTCTTAAACCTTAAGACGGCGGGAGTTGAATTACTTTCGCATAGGTAGCCAAATGCCTTGTCATCTTATTAGTGACGCGCATGATTCAATTCAAGAGATTCCTTCTGTCCCTATTTAAAACCTCACGGATATTAAAAATATTAAACATATATTGTTATAAGTCTTAAACCTTAAGACGGCGGGAGTTGAATTACTTTCGCATAGGTAGCCAAATGCCTTGTCATCTTATTAGTGACGCGCATGATTCAATTCAAGAGATTCCTTCTGTCCCTATTTAAAACCTCACGGATATTAAAAATATTAAACATATATTGTTATAAGTCTTAAACCTTAAGACGGCGGGAGTTGAATTACTTTCGCATAGGTAGCCAAATGCCTTGTCATCTTATTAGTGACGCGCATGATTCAATTCAAGAGATTCCTTCTGTCCCTATTTAAAACCTCACGGATATTAAAAATATTAAACATATATTGTTATAAGTCTTAAACCTTAAGACGGCGGGAGTTGAATTACTTTCGCATAGGTAGCCAAATGCCTTGTCATCTTATTAGTGACGCGCATGATTCAATTCAAGAGATTCCTTCTGTCCCTATTTAAAACCTCACGGATATTAAAAATATTAAACATATATTGTTATAAGTCTTAAACCTTAAGACGGCGGGAGTTGAATTACTTTCGCATAGGTAGCCAAATGCCTTGTCATCTTATTAGTGACGCGCATGATTCAATTCAAGAGATTCCTTCTGTCCCTATTTAAAACCTCACGGATATTAAAAATATTAAACATATATTGTTATAAGTCTTAAACCTTAAGACGGCGGGAGTTGAATTACTTTCGCATAGGTAGCCAAATGCCTTGTCATCTTATTAGTGACGCGCATGATTCAATTCAAGAGATTCCTTCTGTCCCTATTTAAAACCTCACGGATATTAAAAATATTAAACATATATTGTTATAAGTCTTAAACCTTAAGACGGCGGGAGTTGAATTACTTTCGCATAGGTAGCCAAATGCCTTGTCATCTTATTAGTGACGCGCATGATTCAATTCAAGAGATTCCTTCTGTCCCTATTTAAAACCTCACGGATATTAAAAATATTAAACATATATTGTTATAAGTCTTAAACCTTAAGACGGCGGGAGTTGAATTACTTTCGCATAGGTAGCCAAATGCCTTGTCATCTTATTAGTGACGCGCATGATTCAATTCAAGAGATTCCTTCTGTCCCTATTTAAAACCTCACGGATATTAAAAATATTAAACATATATTGTTATAAGTCTTAAACCTTAAGACGGCGGGAGTTGAATTACTTTCGCATAGGTAGCCAAATGCCTTGTCATCTTATTAGTGACGCGCATGATTCAATTCAAGAGATTCCTTCTGTCCCTATTTAAAACCTCACGGATATTAAAAATATTAAACATATATTGTTATAAGTCTTAAACCTTAAGACGGCGGGAGTTGAATTACTTTCGCATAGGTAGCCAAATGCCTTGTCATCTTATTAGTGACGCGCATGATTCAATTCAAGAGATTCCTTCTGTCCCTATTTAAAACCTCACGGATATTAAAAATATTAAACATATATTGTTATAAGTCTTAAACCTTAAGACGGCGGGAGTTGAATTACTTTCGCATAGGTAGCCAAATGCCTTGTCATCTTATTAGTGACGCGCATGATTCAATTCAAGAGATTCCTTCTGTCCCTATTTAAAACCTCACGGATATTAAAAATATTAAACATATATTGTTATAAGTCTTAAACCTTAAGACGGCGGGAGTTGAATTACTTTCGCATAGGTAGCCAAATGCCTTGTCATCTTATTAGTGACGCGCATGATTCAATTCAAGAGATTCCTTCTGTCCCTATTTAAAACCTCACGGATATTAAAAATATTAAACATATATTGTTATAAGTCTTAAACCTTAAGACGGCGGGAGTTGAATTACTTTCGCATAGGTAGCCAAATGCCTTGTCATCTTATTAGTGACGCGCATGATTCAATTCAAGAGATTCCTTCTGTCCCTATTTAAAACCTCACGGATATTAAAAATATTAAACATATATTGTTATAAGTCTTAAACCTTAAGACGGCGGGAGTTGAATTACTTTCGCATAGGTAGCCAAATGCCTTGTCATCTTATTAGTGACGCGCATGATTCAATTCAAGAGATTCCTTCTGTCCCTATTTAAAACCTCACGGATATTAAAAATATTAAACATATATTGTTATAAGTCTTAAACCTTAAGACGGCGGGAGTTGAATTACTTTCGCATAGGTAGCCAAATGCCTTGTCATCTTATTAGTGACGCGCATGATTCAATTCAAGAGATTCCTTCTGTCCCTATTTAAAACCTCACGGATATTAAAAATATTAAACATATATTGTTATAAGTCTTAAACCTTAAGACGGCGGGAGTTGAATTACTTTCGCATAGGTAGCCAAATGCCTTGTCATCTTATTAGTGACGCGCATGATTCAATTCAAGAGATTCCTTCTGTCCCTATTTAAAACCTCACGGATATTAAAAATATTAAACATATATTGTTATAAGTCTTAAACCTTAAGACGGCGGGAGTTGAATTACTTTCGCATAGGTAGCCAAATGCCTTGTCATCTTATTAGTGACGCGCATGATTCAATTCAAGAGATTCCTTCTGTCCCTATTTAAAACCTCACGGATATTAAAAATATTAAACATATATTGTTATAAGTCTTAAACCTTAAGACGGCGGGAGTTGAATTACTTTCGCATAGGTAGCCAAATGCCTTGTCATCTTATTAGTGACGCGCATGATTCAATTCAAGAGATTCCTTCTGTCCCTATTTAAAACCTCACGGATATTAAAAATATTAAACATATATTGTTATAAGTCTTAAACCTTAAGACGGCGGGAGTTGAATTACTTTCGCATAGGTAGCCAAATGCCTTGTCATCTTATTAGTGACGCGCATGATTCAATTCAAGAGATTCCTTCTGTCCCTATTTAAAACCTCACGGATATTAAAAATATTAAACATATATTGTTATAAGTCTTAAACCTTAAGACGGCGGGAGTTGAATTACTTTCGCATAGGTAGCCAAATGCCTTGTCATCTTATTAGTGACGCGCATGATTCAATTCAAGAGATTCCTTCTGTCCCTATTTAAAACCTCACGGATATTAAAAATATTAAACATATATTGTTATAAGTCTTAAACCTTAAGACGGCGGGAGTTGAATTACTTTCGCATAGGTAGCCAAATGCCTTGTCATCTTATTAGTGACGCGCATGATTCAATTCAAGAGATTCCTTCTGTCCCTATTTAAAACCTCACGGATATTAAAAATATTAAACATATATTGTTATAAGTCTTAAACCTTAAGACGGCGGGAGTTGAATTACTTTCGCATAGGTAGCCAAATGCCTTGTCATCTTATTAGTGACGCGCATGATTCAATTCAAGAGATTCCTTCTGTCCCTATTTAAAACCTCACGGATATTAAAAATATTAAACATATATTGTTATAAGTCTTAAACCTTAAGACGGCGGGAGTTGAATTACTTTCGCATAGGTAGCCAAATGCCTTGTCATCTTATTAGTGACGCGCATGATTCAATTCAAGAGATTCCTTCTGTCCCTATTTAAAACCTCACGGATATTAAAAATATTAAACATATATTGTTATAAGTCTTAAACCTTAAGACGGCGGGAGTTGAATTACTTTCGCATAGGTAGCCAAATGCCTTGTCATCTTATTAGTGACGCGCATGATTCAATTCAAGAGATTCCTTCTGTCCCTATTTAAACCCTCACGGATATTAAAAATATTAAACATATATTGTTATAAGTCTTAAACCTTAAGACGGCGGGAGTTGAATTACTTTCGCATAGGTAGCCAAATGCCTTGTCATCTTATTAGTGACGCGCATGATTCAATTCAAGAGATTCCTTCTGTCCCTATTTAAAACCTCACGGATATTAAAAATATTAAACATATATTGTTATAAGTCTTAAACCTTAAGACGGCGGGAGTTGAATTACTTTCGCATAGGTAGCCAAATGCCTTGTCATCTTATTAGTGACGCGCATGATTCAATTCAAGAGATTCCTTCTGTCCCTATTTAAAACCTCACGGATATTAAAAATATTAAACATATATTGTTATAAGTCTTAAACCTTAAGACGGCGGGAGTTGAATTACTTTCGCATAGGTAGCCAAATGCCTTGTCATCTTATTAGTGACGCGCATGATTCAATTCAAGAGATTCCTTCTGTCCCTATTTAAAACCTCACGGATATTAAAAATATTAAACATATATTGTTATAAGTCTTAAACCTTAAGACGGCGGGAGTTGAATTACTTTCGCATAGGTAGCCAAATGCCTTGTCATCTTATTAGTGACGCGCATGATTCAATTCAAGAGATTCCTTCTGTCCCTATTTAAAACCTCACGGATATTAAAAATATTAAACATATATTGTTATAAGTCTTAAACCTTAAGACGGCGGGAGTTGAATTACTTTCGCATAGGTAGCCAAATGCCTTGTCATCTTATTAGTGACGCGCATGATTCAATTCAAGAGATTCCTTCTGTCCCTATTTAAAAACTTACGGATATTAAAAATATTAAACATATATTGTTATAAGTCTTAAACCTTAAGACGGCGGGAGTTGAATTACTTTCGCATAGGTAGCCAAATGCCTTGTCATCTTATTATTGACGCGCATGATTCAATTCAAGAGATTCCTTCTGTCCCTATTTAAAACCTCACGGATATTACAAATATTAAACATATATTGTTATAAGTCTTAAACCTTAAGACGGCGGGAGTTGAATTACTTTCGCATAGGTAGCCAAATGCCTTGTCATCTTATTAGTGACGCGCATGATTCAATTCAAGAGATTCCTTCTGTCCCTATTTAAAACCTCACGGATATTAAAAATATTAAACATATATTGTTATAAGTCTTAAACCTTAAGACGGCGGAAGTTGAATTACTTTCGCATAGGTAGCCAAATGCCTTGTCATCTTATTAGTGACGCGCATGATTCAATTCAAGAGATTCCTTCTGTCCCTATTTAAAACCTCACGGATATTAAAATATTAAACATATATTGTTATAAGTCTTAAACCTTAAGACGGCGGGAGTTGAATTACTTTCGCATAGGTAGCCAAATGCCTTGTCATCTTATTAGTGACGCGCATGATTCAATTCAAGAGATTCCTTCTGTCCCTATTTAAAACCTCACGGATATTAAAAATATTAAACATATATTGTTATAAGTCTTAAACCTTAAGACGGCGGGAGTTGAATTACTTTCGCATAGGTAGCCAATGCCTGTCATCTTATTAGTGACGCGCATGATTCAATTCAAGAGATTCCTTCTGTCCCTATTTAAAACCTCACGATATTAAAAATATTAAACATATATTGTTATAAGTCTTAAACCTTAAGACGGCGGGAGTTGAATTACTTTCGCATAGGTAGCCAAATGCCTTGTCATCTTATTAGTGACGCGCATGATTCAATTCAAGAGATTCCTTCTGTCCCCATTTAAAACCTCACGTATATAAAAGACATTATTCCGATATTGTTATAAGTCTTAAACCTTAAGACGGCGGGAGTTGAATTACTTTCGCATAGGTAGCCAAATGCTTGTCATCTTATTAGTGACGCGCATGATTCAATTCAAGAGATTCCTTCTGTCCCTATTTAAAACCTCACGGATATTAAAAATATTAAACATATATTGTTATAAGTCTTAAACCTTAAGACGGCGGGAGTTGAATTACTTTCGCATAGGTAGCCAAATGCCTTGTCATCTTATTAGTGACGCGCATGATTCAATTCAAGAGATTCCTTCTGTCCCTATTTAAAACCTCACGGATATTAAAAATATTAAACATATATTGTTATAAGTCTTAAACCTTAAGACGGCGGGAGTTGAATTACTTTCGCATAGGTAGCCAAATGCCTTGTCATCTTATTAGTGACGCGCATGATTCAATTCAGAGATTCCTTCTGTCCCTATTTAAAACCTCACGGATATTAAAAATATTAAACATATATTTTTATAGTCTTAAACCTTAGACGGCGGCTTGAAGGATTTGATTCGCATAGGTAGCCAAATGCCTCGTCATCTTATTAGTGACGCGCATGATTCAATTCAAGAGATTCCTTCTGTCCCTATTTAAAACCTCACGGATATTAAAAATATTAAACATATATTGTTATAAGTCTTAAACCTTAAGACGGCGGGAGTTGAATTACTTTCGCATAGGTAGCCAAATGCCTTGTCATCTTATTAGTGACGCGCATGATTCATCTCAAGAGCGTCCTTCTGGGCCTGTTAAAACCTCACGGATATTAAAAATATTAAACATATATTGTTATAAGTCTTAAACCTTAAGACGGCGGGAGTTGAATTACTTTCGCATAGGTAGCCAAATGCCTTGTCATCTTATTAATGACGCGCATGATTCAATTCAAGAGATTCCTTCTGTCCCTATTTAAAACCTCACGGATATTAAAAATATTAAACATATATTGTTATAAGTCTTAAACCTTAAGACGGCGGGAGTTGAATTACTTTCGCATAGGTAGCCAAATGCCTTGTCATCTTATTAGTGACGCGCATGATTCAATTCAAGAGATTCCTTCTGTCCCTATTTAAAACCTCACGGATATTAAAAATATTAAACATATATTGTTATAAGTCTTAAACCTTAAGACGGCGGGAGTTGAATTACTTTCGCATAGGTAGCCAATGCCTTGTCATCTTATTAGTGACGCGCATGATTCAATTCAAGAGATTCCTTCTGTCCCTATTTAACAACTCACGGATATTAAAAATATTAAACATATATTGTTATAAGTCTTTAACCTTAAGACGGCGGGAGTTGAATTACTTTCGCATAGGTAGCCAAATGCCTTGTCATCTTATTAGTGACGCGCATGATTCAATTCAAGAGATTCCTTCTGTCCCTATTTAAAACCTCACGGATATTAAAAATATTAAACATATATTGTTATAAGTCTTAAACCTTAAGACGGCGGAGTTGAATTACTTTCGCATAGGTAGCCAAATGC